>NC_064860.1:44448516-44623516 GCF_024139225.1 Suncus etruscus | reverse complement strand
CGCTCAGGGGTTACTCCTGGCTATGTGCTCAGAAGTTGCTCCTGGCTTGGGGGACCATATGGGACACCGGGGGATCAAACCTCGGTCCGTCCAAGGCTAGCGCAGGCAAGGCAGGCACCTTACCTTTAGCGCCACCGCCCGGCCCCCACAAATTATCTTTACTGTGTCATCTGTCACAGAGTTTAGTTCAGCAGGGAGTTTTTTTTAATCCAGTCTATCATACAATGAGTGGATACAATGTACAGGTGTGCAACTTCTGTTTTTTGTGACTACACAAAAACACTGAGCCATGCACAGTGCATCATCTGTACATACATCAACACATCAGATTATTATTCTGAGTGAAATGAGTCAGAAGGAAAGGTGTAGACACAGAATAATCATCTGTGGCATATAAGAATAATAAACGGCAATATGGTAATAATATCTCTAGAGAAAATATAGAGATGAGGGACAGGAGGACTAGTCCATGATAGGAAGCTTGCCATAAAAAGTGATGAGATCAGTTAGAATACATAAAGGAACATTATGACATTGATAGTTGGAACTTATCACTCTGGACAAGAACTGGATGCTGAAAATGGATAAGTGACATGCATGGTACCCTTTAATGAACAATATTGCAAACCACGGTGTCATAATGAAAATTTTGCAAACCTCAGTGTCATAAAGGAAAAGAGAGATAGAGAGAAAAAAGCAAAATGCGGGGCCAGAGAGATAGCAAGGAGGTAAGGCGTTTGCCTTTCATGCAGAAGGTCATCGGTTTGAATCCCGGCGTCCCATATGGTTCCCCGTGCCTACCAGAAGCAATTTCTGAGCATGAAGCCAGGAGTAACTCCTGAGCACTGCCGGGTGTGACCCAAAAACCACAAAAAAAAGCAAAATGCCTGCCCTGACATAGGCAGAGGAGGGTGAAGAAGAAGGAAACAAGGGACATTGGTGGTAGGGAAAGTGCACTGGTGAAGTGTGGTGTACATTCTGTGATTGAAGCTCAGTATGAATAATTTTGTAACAAATAAGATTAAATAAAAATTATTTTTAAAATGTTTCAGGCACTCTAGCATAATTCCTTTATGATATGATATCATATGCCTTTAACAAAGTGCCATTTTTGTTTTTGTGTGTATTTTAGTTTGGTTTCTTGAAGCACACACTAAAGTGTCAATAGATTTTTTTTTTTCCTTTCAGTGAAATCACTACTTTTCTCTGGAACACTGTTCTTGATTTTAAAGATTGTTAAAAGGGTTTTCTCTTTTACCTGTTTCATCTCCATATTGTAGGGTTTCAAATTTTCAGCAGATTTTGGTTATCAAAAGGAAACATTTTGAAATGTTTTGCTTCCTTATTATCAGAAATCAAAGCATTTTTCCTTGAGAAGGGTGTTCACTATCCAGAATTAACAAACTATCAGTGGATTCAAAAACTATTTCATGGTGGATGTTACTTTACATCTAAATCAGCTTAATCATAAGCTACAGGGGAAAGGAAACACAATTTTTTCGATGTTAGAAGTTATTTCATTTGAAAACAAATTATCTGTTTTTGCTCAAGATTTTGACAGAGAAACTTTGATTCACTTTCCAAGCCTGTTGAAACATTGCCAAGAAAATAATTCTGATATTGACATTACCTATTTTAAAACAGCACTTTTAAATATGAGGGAAGCTTTTCTCAAGAGGTTTGAGGATTTCAGAAAAAGCAAAGCGACATTGACCTTTGTTAAAAAAAAAAAAAAAAAAAAAAAAACCTCTGGATGGGCCCGGAGAGATAGCACAGTGGTGTTTGCCTTGCAAGCAGCCGATCCAGGACCAAAGGTGGTTGGTTCAAATCCTGGTGTCCCATATGGTCCCCCGTGCCTGCCAGGAGCTATTTCTGAGCAGACAACCAGGAGTAACCCCTGAGCACCGCCGGGTGTGGCCCAAAAACCAAAAACCAAAAAAAAAAAAAAAAAAAAAAAAACCAAAAAAACAAAAAACAAACTCTGGATGCCACTGTAACGGAATTAAATTTTTCTCCCTTTAATGTCAACATTGGCAACTTTGAAATGCAATTGCTGGATTAAAAAAACTAAGAACTGTGGAATTTGAACGTCTTTGTGCTAATTTAGAAAGTTTAGAAACCCAAATGTGAACTTAGTTCACAGCACAAGTGGTCTGCTTTTAAAGACCTGGAGAAGGAAGCTATGTGATTTTTAACACCTGGAATAGTATTCCTGACTCATATAATCAACTAAAAAACTAGTGTTTGGGCCCGGAGAGATAGCACAGTGGTGTTTGCCTTGCAAGCAGCCGATCCAGGACCAAAGGTGGTTGGTTCGAATCCCAGTGTCCCATATGGTCCCCCGTGCCTGCCAGGAGCTATTTCTGAGCAGACAGCCAGGAGTATCCCCTGAGCACCGCCGGGTGTGGCCCAAAAACCAAAAATAAAAGCTAGTGTTTGCTGTTCTTTCCTTGTTTGGGTCTACATATTTATGCAAACAATCATTGTCAAGCATGAATCTTATCAAGAGTAAATAGAGAAATCGTTTCATCGATGAGAACCTGGAATCGTGCCTAAAATAAAAAACAACAATATACAAACCTGACTTACTCAAACTATCCAAAGAAATGCAAGGCCAATGTTCAGATTAGTGTTTGTGACTTTGTCAGTCATTGTCAGGATGTAATTTTCTCACATTGTAAGGCAAATGTTATGGAATTTAATGTTATCAATAAATAATATCGTTCTAAAGTTCTTGTTTTATTAGTTGTGTTATTTGTATCCTCCTGACCTATGTGGATATTTGCATACAGAATATTCTCAATAAAAACTTATTGAAACTAAAAACAGTGTACCATCTTATGTATTTTTGGTTTTAAAAATGTGGCTCTCGAGGCCAGAGAGATAGCATGGGGGTAAGGCATTTGCCTCTTATGCAGAAGGTCAGTGGTTTGAATCCCGGCATCCCATATGGTCCCCTGAGCCTGCCAGGAGCGATTTCTGAGCATGGAGCCAGGAATAACCCCTGAGTGCTGCCGGGTGTGACCCAAAAACCAAAAAAAAAAAAAAAAAAAAAAAAAAAAGTAAAAAAGTGGCTCTCAAAAATAAATTCCAGTCGTGGTTTTGCCGAGATTTGGCTCAGTTGAAAAAAAACGTTGCTGACCACTGTCTTACGGTATATCCCTAGGAGTGACCTTTTTTTTGGTCACACCCGGCAGTGCTCAGGGGTTCCTCCTGGCTCTATGCTCAGAAATCGCTCCTGGAAGGCTCTGGGGACCATATGGGATGCCGGGATTCAAACCGCCATCCTTCTGCATGCAAGGCAAACACCTTACCTCCATGCTATATCTCCAGTCCCATCTGAGTTTCTTAAGAAGCAAAACAAGGGCCCGGAGAGATAGCACAGCGGCGTTTGCCTTGCAAGAAGCCGATCCAGGACCAAAGGTGGTTGGTTCGAATCCCAGTGTCCCATATGGGCCCCCATGCCTGCTAGCAGCTATTTCTGAGCAGACAGCCAGGAGTGACCCCTGAGCACTGCCGGGTGTGGCCCAAAAACCAATAAATAAATAAATAAATAAATAAAAGAAGCAAAACAAGGAACCAGAGCAATAGTACAGCAGGTAGAGTGTCTTGCACACAGCTGACCCAGGTTTGGTCCCCAGCATTTCATATGGTGCCCTGAGCCCTACCAGGAATGACCTCTGAGTGCAGAGGAGTAATCCCTGAGCACCACTGGCTGTGACCCCAAAACAAAACTAAAAAAAAAAAAAATAAAAGAAGCATAACAGGTGACTGGATAATACAGGCATTTGCCTTGCACTAGATAAACCCAGGTTTAATTACTGGCACTGCAGATGGTCCCCTGATCATAGAGCCAGGAGTAAGCCCTACCCCAAAAGCAAAACAAAAAGAAAGAAAGAAAGAAAAGGAGAGGGCCGGGAAGGTGGCGCTAGAGGTAAGGTGTCTGCCTTACAAGCGCTAGCCAAGGAACGGACCGCGGTTCGATCCCCCGGCGTCCCATATGGTCCCCCCAAGCCAGGGGCGATTTCTGAGCACATAGCCAGGAGTAACCCCTGAGCGTCAAACGGGTGTGGCCCAAAAAATTTAAAAAAAAAAAAAAAAAGAAAAGGAGAAAGGGGAAAAATAAAGAGAAGTGAAACAATTCTATCATTCTCTGAAGCTTTCGACTTTACCTTCAACCACCAAAGAACATTCAACCACTTCCCCAGACCTGGGTGGAACCCCTGCTGATAAGGGCTAAGCAGTGGGTAAGTCACTTCACTGCTGTGACTCAGCAGTGTCCAAGAGCACCAGGTCTGGATGGTGCAAACATGCGACCTCCACAGCATCCATTTCCCAGTGTGTCCAGGCTGGCAGGGCATGGATGGCTGGAGAGTTATGGACAGCGCAGGACTGCATTCTAAGCCCTCATGCATGGGCTGCAAGGAATGAAGCTTGGAGCAGCTGCTCAGAGGAGAGCCTTGGGGATAGCAGGTGTCGGGGGGATATTTCAAGGTGGCTCGGTAGTCAAAGATGCCATCCCCTTGAGGGGGGGATACTATCAGCAGACTAGCTTCCCCCCAGACTCCACTGCAGGCAAGAGATGAGACCACCTGCCTGCCTGGCTTCTGCCAGCGACAGAAAGAACAATGAAGAACAATGGGGAGTGCAGAGAAGTCAGCAAGGGCAGGCGGAATGTTTGTTGGCTGGTTCCCACCTACCTGAGAAAGAAATCAAGACACAGCCTCTGAACAGACAGTAGGGGGTGCTGGGAAGCACTGCAAAAGCTAAAGCACCTGTCTTGTAAGAGGGAGGCTGCAGGTCCTGATTCCTGGTGCCATCACATAGGACGTCCGCCCAGCTCTATCCTGGTAGCTCTTCTGTCTGTGATTCCCTCAGCACTATAACGGATTTCCAGACATGATGCTGCCTGGTGTGTGTGTGTGTGTGTGTGAGAGAGAGAGAGAGAGAGAGAGAGAGAGAGAGAGAGAGAGAGAGAGAGAGAGAGAGAGAGAGAGAGAGAATCACAACCAAGGGCACCACTCCAAGTACTATGAGAACTGGAAAAGAAAGCAAGAGTGTGACTCCCAGCTAGCACCTGTGAGCACTATAGCATCTGCACTGAGCAATCTCCAAACTGACTGTGATCGCTGGTGATTGTGTAAGCACCAATGAGCACTGCAGTCACATCAACAGAGGGAATGGAGGAGAGATTCCAGGAAGGGATTTACACTTCCTTCCTAATTTCTATTCATGGGGAGGGGGCTTTAAGGTCTCACCCAGCAGTGCTCAGGGTTGACTCATTGATTTATGCTCAAGGACCACACTCCTGGAGGTACTGGGGAACCAGGAATTAAACTGGGGGTGGCCATATGCAAAGCAACTGCCTTCCCGTGAACTAGCTCTCCAGGTCGATTTCTATAAAGCTGTGTTCTGACATATGCCATTTCTGGAATAATTTTGGAGGACCACACCATGCAGTGCTCAAGGGTTACTCCTGGCTCTGCACTCAGGAATCACTCCTGGTAGGGCTCGGTGACCATATGAGATGCTGGGGATCCAACCCAGGTGGGCCACAAGCAAAGCAAGCACTTCCCCACTTTGCTATCTTTTGGCCCATATAATAAATTTTATTTTAGTGTTTGGGACACACTCAGATGTGATTTGGTGTTACTTCATACAACGTGTGCTCCTGGCAGGGCTCAGAGGACCATATGAGGTCCTGGGGATTAAACCCAGGTTGGGTATATGTTAAGCAAGCACTCTTCCCCTGTAACAACATTTTTGTTTGCTTGTTTGTTTATTTTGGGTCACACCAGGTGCCGCTCAGGGTTAACTCCTGGCTCTACACTCAGAAATCACTCCTGGCAGGTTACGGGGACCATATGAAATGCCGGGATTTGAACCACTGTCCTTCTGCATGCAAGGCAAATGCCTTTCCTCCATGCTATCTCTCTGGCCCTGTAACATTTTTGTGTTCTCACCGTGTGTGTGTGTGTGTGTGTGTGTGTGTGTGTGTGTGTGTGTGTCCAGAAACTGTACCTGCTGGATACCTCAAAGGGATTAAATACTTCCCTCTCCTCCTTTCCAGCTGCATCAGAATTTCAACAGTGAGTGGAGATGCTGTTTCATTGCATGTATCGGCTTTCAGACAATCTCTTGCACTCGGTTTATGGTTTTATGGAATAGATCAAGTTCCGTTCAAAGGTGAGAACAACAACCTCCAAAATCAGAGGGGGGCCCCCGCCCCATAAAATAATCCATTTACAGTCTCTAAAACGGCTTAAAATCGAGTAAGAACAGCAGTAAAATGGAAGAAATAGCTAGCAATCAGATTTAGACAGGTTAAGAAGCAAACAAAAATGGCCGGAGTGATAGCACAGTGGGTAGGGTGTTTACCTTGCACATGGCTGACCCAGGTTCAATTCCCAGCATCCCATATGCTGAGCCTGCCAGGAGTGATTTCTGAGAGCAGAACCAAGAGTAACCCCCTGAGTGCCACCAGGTTTGGCCCAGAAACAACAACAAAAAGAAGCAAATAAAAGTTGGTGGGATAGTATGAAGAACCACAGAACTGGGATTTGGGGGGACCAGAAAGATAGTACTGTGAGTAGAGTATTTGCTTTGCATGAAGCTGACCTGGTTCAATCTTCGGCATAGCATATGGTCCTCTGAGTGTTCTGGAACCAGGATCCAGAAGTAACCCCTGATCACCATGGAGTATGTCCACCAAACCAATCACTATAGGAATAAAATTTAAAAACTGAGTTTTTTTTTTTTTTTTTTTTTTTTTAAAGCACATCCAGTGCTTACCTAGGGCTTATTCCAGCTCTGCACTCCAGAATCATTCCTGGTGGTGCTTGGGGAACCTTAAACCCAGGTCAGCACCAGGAAAGATAAGTACCCTCCCAACTGTACTATCTCTCTGGCTCTGGAACTCTGTCTTGGATGGATATACCACTCCATGCAGGACTCAAAGTTTTGGTTCTTGGTTTCAATTCTTTACTTTTTCTTTCTTTCTTTCTTTCTTTCTTTCTTTCTTTCTTTCTTTCTTTCTTTCTTTCTTTCTTTCTTTCTTTCTTTCTTTCTTTCTTTCTTTCTTTCTTTCTTTCTTTCTTTCTTTCTTTCTTTCTTTCTTTCTTTCTTTCTTTCTTTCTTTCTTTCTTCCTTCCTTCCTTCCTTCCTTCCTTCCTTCCTTCCTTCCTTCCTTCCTTCCTTCCTTCCTTCCTTCCTTCCTTCCTTCCTTCTTCCTTCCTTCCTTCCTTCCTTCCTTCCTTCCTTCCTTCCTTCCTTCCTTCCTTTCTCCTTCCTCCTCCTCTTTCTCTTTCTCTCTCTTTCTTTCTCTCTCTCTTCTTTCTTTCTCTTCTTTCTTTCTTTCTTTCTTTCTTTCTTTCTTTCTTTCTTTCTTTCTTTCTTTCTTCTTTCTTTCTTCTTTCTTCTTTCTTTCTTTTCTTTCTTTCTTCTTCTTTCTTTTTTTTTTTTTTTTTGGCTTATTTGATTTTGGGCTATACCCAGTGGTGTTCAAACGTTATCATGGCTCTGCGCTCAGAAATTGCTCCTGGCAGGCTCGGGGGATCATATGAGATGCAGGGGATTAAACCTGGGTCTGTGCTCAACCACTGTGCTATCGCTCCAGCCCTGGATCTTTACATTTTTAAATTGTACATCATCAGGAGTCAAACCTAAGGCCTCACATATGCGAAACATCTCTGCCACTCTAAAGGGAAGGAAAGCAGGGAGGGAGCCTTGAGTGCTGGGAAGTGAAACAGGGCCTCATCTAAGTAAAGTATGTGCTCAAGGCTGACTCCTGGCTCTGTGCTCAGGAATCACACCTGGTGGTGTTGGGTGGACCATATGAGATGCCAGGAATGAAACAAACCCAGGTCAGCTGCATGCAAGGCAAGTGGCTTAACCTGTACTCTCTCCTTTCCTTCCCTAGAATTTGATATACAAGTTTGTTTGCTTATTTGTTGCTATCTTTGACTTGGTTTGGAGGCTACTGGGGTACCATTCGAGCTCCAGACAATGAGATAAAGAGCAGAGCCTGGACTATGGGCCGGAACAATAGCACAGTGGGGAGGGTGCTTGCCTTGCACACAGCTGAATGGCTAACCTGGTTCTGAGTTTGATCCCCAGCATCCCATATGGTGCCCTGAGCACTGCCAGGAGTAATTCTTGAACGTAGAGCCAGGAGTGATCCCTGAGCACTGCTGAATGTGATTCCCTGTGCCCCCAAAAAAGCCTCTGAGCTCCCACAAAGCATGCACCTAGCTCTGTGTTCCCTTTGGAGGAGGCTGCCTGCCTTTTAGCAGCAGATGGTGGTCTCTTAGGCCCTTTCCTGGAACACAGCTATGATTGACTGAGAATTCCCAGAATTCCTCAATCTTGAGAATACCACTTAGGAGGCTGAGAATTGCCAGTGGGTATTACTTAGGAAGCATCCACCAAAATGAAAAGTTCACAAGGACAACTGGGAAAGGGAGGGCCAGAGAGCTCAATGGGCTGGACTTGGGTTTGATCCCCCGAAATTCATGATCTGCTGTGACACTAACAGGTGTGGCCCTAAAATAACAGACTAAATAAGTAAATAAATATAGTGGGAGAGGGAAGCTCAAAACCCATGTCAGAGTGAGTCAACACAAGAGAGACTTATGGGACTGCCGCGGGCTCGAAGCCCAGAAATGCAGACGGGCATGCCAAGAAAATAAAAAATGTAGAGGCCTAGTAATGGCACAGAAGGGAAGGTGCTTGCTTTGCTTAGGGCAGACGCTGATTTGATCCCAAACATCTCATACGATGAGCACTGCCAGAAGTGATTTCTGCGTGCAGAGCCAGGAGGAAGTCCCAAGCATCGTCAAGTTTAGTGCCAAAACAAAACAAAACTTAAAAAAAAAAAACACAAAAAAACCCTTATTAAGTAGTAGTAATAGGTCACAGCAATGATGGAAACTCACTTGTCTTGGATAGTACAGCAGGTCAGGCACTTGCCTAACACGAAGTAGACTTGGGTTCTATTTCCGGCATCCCATATGGTCCCCTGAGTACTGCGAAGAGTGATCCCTGAGCTCAAAGCCAGGAGTAAACCCAGGTGTGACCAAAAAAAAAATCTCTCTTGCTTTTCCAACCAATCATTAGGCACAGATCCAAGATCTAAAAAGGGTTTGCATGGAAGGTTCCAGGTTCTTGGATGATCATTGTGTTCTCTCTCTCTCTCTCTCTCTCTCTCTCTCTCTCTCTCTCTCTCTCTCTCTCTCTCTCTCTCTCTGTCTCTCTCTCTCTCTCTCTCTCACACACACACACACACACGCACACACGCACACATACACACACTAATTAGAGAAACATTCATTTATTTCTTATATGTTTTTTTTTATTATCAAACCTCCCCAGAACATTTGGGAGTGGGATTTGGGCCACACCTGGCAATGCTCAGGAGCTATTACTGGCCCCATGCTCATGGCTGAGCCCTGGTGGTGCTCTGTGGACCCTCTGAGGTGCCAGGGAATTGAACCAGGATGCTTAGCAGGCGTGGGGAGCACCTTTAGCTCCTGGTCCCTCCCTGGAATGGTTTTCAGAGCGATTCACTCTTTGACCCACTCAGTTTCTTTATATTCACTGAACATCATTTATCTGGAAAATACAAGTCAACAGTGACATTCCAGCCACACTCTCCAGCCTTTGAAGAACCTTTGGGCTTTTTCACCCAGCTGAACTGGTTTGACTGGTCTTATTAAACTGGGCCCGATTTTTCACTTTAAGCCAGTTTTGGCCCCTGCCAAGGAAGAGCTTTGCATAGAGAAAACAGACTAATGTTTTCCGAGCACAGCAAATGCAAATGGAGAAAGATGTGATTGACTTGAGCCCTTGCCTATTCAGAGGTAGCAGGGGCGGTTATTGGGTTGGCAGAATATTTTCCTGGAGTGGGTGAGGCCCCTGGGAACATGCTGGAGCACTAAGCCAGGAGTAGGTCCTGAGTAACACCAGGTGTGGTCCAAAAGCTCAAGTAAGAAAGAAAAAAAAAAGATTTCTGTTCATTGTCAAGAAAGATGAAAGCCCACTTTTACAATGAATGTAATATGGGCAGGAGTAATGGGACAGTGGGTAGGGCATTTATTTGCCTTGTATTCAATAGACCTGGGTTCAGTCTCCGGCACCCCATATGGTCCCCTGAACACCACCACGAATGATTCCTGAGTGCAAAGCTAGGAGTCATTCCTGAGCATTGCCAGGTGAGGCCCAAAAACAAACAAAAAAAGAGTGACTGAGACATTGGTCTAAGAAAGTTCTAAGAGGAAGAAGAGGTTTTTTTTTGAATGAACAGGGAGGTAAAATGTAATTTGGGGAGGGGTTGGGCCACACCTGGCAGCCCTCAGGGGTTACTCCTTATGCACCCAGAAATTTCTCCTGGCTGGCTCAGGATTCCATCTGGGATACTGGAGATCGAACCAGGGTTCATTCTGGATTGGCTGCATGAAAGACAAACACCCTACGCTGTACTATCACTCCGGCTCCTAATTTTTTCTTTTTTTTTTTTTGAGAAAAGGAAAAGGGAAAGGAAAATTCTTGAAGGATCCTGGAAATCTTCATCAGACTTGAATCATACTTGACAGACAAGATCAGAGCTCTGATAAGATCTCATAGACTTGATTATTATTATTTTGTTGTTGTTGAGTTTTGAGGCCACACCTAGAGTGCTTGAGGGTAACTTCAGACCCTGTGTTCAGGGATCACTCCAGGTGAAGTTTAGGGGCCAAGTATGGGAACCCCAACCTCATACATGCAAAGAGCCTTCCCTCAGACTACTGAGTTCTCAGCTTTCATTGTGCCTTTGAAGAAAAATTCTGTGTCTGAGTGTCCTGGCCTGGATTTCACAACACCTGAGTGCTGGTCTGGACTTTACCATTTCTAGGGCCTTAATTCTTCAATTCACAAGGCCTTAATTCCTGGTGTATAAAGGGGAGCTCAGGCCCAGACATAGTTCGAACTTTTAAGCACTGCTTTGCACATGACCGACTCAATTTCTTTATTTTTTTCTTTTCTTTTTTTTTTTTGTTTTTGTTTTTGGGTCACACCCAGCAGCACTCAGGGGTTACTCCTGGCTCTATGCTCAGAAATCGCTCCTGGCAGGCTTGGGAGACCATATGAGATGCTGGGATTTGAACCACCGTCCTTCTGCATGAAAGGCAAATGCCTTATCTCCATGCTATCTCTCCGGCCCCCCGACTCAATTTCAATCCCTGAAACCACCTATAGTTCCCAGAGCACCACCAGGAGTGTGATACCTGAGCACAGAGATAGGAGTAATCCTTAGTACCACTGGATATGACACTCTTCCCCCAACAATAATAACAACTAATGGGGCCAGAGTGGTGGCCCAGCGGTAGGGCGTTTGCCTTGCACGTGGCTGACCTAGGACCGAAGACTGTGGTTCAATCCCCCTGTGTCCCATAGGTCTCCCAAGCCAGGAGCAATTTCTGAGTGCATAGCTAGGAATAACCCCTGAGCATCACCGGATGTGACCCGAAAACCAAAAAAATGTATAATAATAACAACTAAGAAAAAGAAATCACAGCTGGGGAGGGGTGCTGAAGCAAAAGCATAGGAGAGAGGACATTTGCCTTGCAAGCAGTAGACCCAGCTTCAATCCCTGACATCCTATATGGTTCCTCAAGCCCGCCAGGAGAGATTTCTGAGTGCAGAGATAGGAAGTAACTCCATAACACTGCTTATGTGGCCCCCCAAAAAATCACAGCTGGGGTGGCCCCCAAACCCAATAATTAAATTTTAAAGGGCTGTTCATGATATCTGCCTGACCCCTAATAAGTGTGTGTGAGGAAGGCCAGAATGTTGGCTTGGTGGCCCGGAGTGCTCCTGCTTCACGTGTGGGAGAACCACATTCAATACCTACCACTGTGGGAATCCTGAGCACTAAGCTGGGAGCAGCTCCAATTCTGCCTTTGGCTCTCAATCTCAGGTTCAGGATTCAGGGGGACCCACGCTGGGCACCAGATGCCTTCTCAGGAAGAACCCAGCCCCCTACAGGCAAAGCAAAGGTGCAGGTTTGGGACCAAACCAGCAGGTTCTCATTTAAGTGCATAACCAGGTCCACCCTTTGGCACCGGAAACCGTCCTTCCTGTATGGTCTCACCTCAGTTCTAAGCAACTGTGAAGCTTCACTTTGCCTTGAACTTTCCTCTTAATTCAGAACTTTGAACCTTCCCGTGGTTTCTTTTTCAACCACGCCCCTGGTCCCCTGCTCTTTGTACCACAGCTAGGACACACCTGGACAGACCAGGTGGCCAGAAAGGGAGAGGGCCTGGCCAGAAGAAGAGCAGCAGAAGGAGGGGGTTCCTGTGAGAAAAGGGGTAAGGCTGGAAACTGACCTTCTGCCACTTGCCTGGCTGTGCTGAGCCGCCCTGGGGCTGTGCAGATGGAGGCCTGAGACTGAATGAGAAACTGCTGATCCAGGCTTTATGTTTTTCCAATTGGACTGTGTTCAGGGCTTACTCCTGGCTCTGTGCTCAGGGATCACTCCTAGACATGCTCAGGGGATCGAACCAGGATTGGCTTCATCTAAGGCAAGGCCTGCTGCTGTCCTCTCTCTCCTGTCCAACCCAAAAAAAGTATGGGGCTGGAGTAATAGCACAGCAGGTAGGATGTTTGTTTTGCAGGTGGCCAACCCAGGTTTGAGCCCTGGCATCCCATATGTTTTTCCAAGCTTGCCAGAAGTGATTCCTGAGTGCAAAGCCAGGAGTAACCCCTGAGTGCCACTGAGTGTGGTCCAAAAAAACAAACAAACAAACCAGAATGTCTTTTTATTTTTCATAAATATTTTTTCAGAGAGGGGGAGTGTTTATTTCCCCAAAACTTTCAAGTAACATCCCTTTGAACAAGATCAGATCAGGGCTGAAGACGGGGGGTGCCAACTTGGACTTAACCAATGATTCACCACTGCTGAGGAGAGTGGGGTGACCCTGGTTGGTTTAAATTATATGAATCTCTTCCAGACACACAAGCTTCCAGCAGCAGGGAGAGAGACAGCTAGGCAGGACCCAACCGTGGTCCTCAAACTACGGCCCACGGGCCACATGTTTTATCTGTTTTGTTTCTTCACTTCAAAATAAGATATATGCAGTGGGGCCGGAGAGATAGCATGGAGGTAAGGCGTTCGCCTTTCATGCAGAAAGTCATTGGTTTGAATCCCAGCATCCCATATGGTCCCCCGTGCCTGCCAGGAGCAATTTCTGAGCTTGGAGCCAGGACTATCCCTGAGCACTGCCGGGTGTGACCCAAAAACCACACACACACACACACACACACACAAAAGATATATGCAGTGTGCAGAAATTTGTTCATAGTTTTTGTTTTTACTATAGTCCAGTCCTCCAATGGTCTGAGTGATAGTAAATTGTCCCCCTGTTTAAAAGTTGAGGACCACTGACCTAGAGAAACTGAGAAGGTATTTGGGGGGGGGAGTAATTTGCTTAGAGGTCCATTCAGTGCTTCCAACAGGTAAAACACACCCTCAGTCTGTCAAGCCATCTGTCGGCCCCTAAGTTCACTGTGACCACACTTTCAGTTTTATTTTAAATGGCTTTGGAGAGACATAACTTTTTTGGGGGGGCATAACTTGTAATACAGCCATGTTCAGAGATGTTTTCTGGGACTATACACATGGCTCCAAGGACTAGAGCACATTGTTTACAGATCAGACACTGTAGTTTAATTCTGGGCACCACAAGGTTCCGCAGCACTTCAGGAGTGACACCAAAGTGAAGAGCCAGGAGTAGCTCCTGAGCAACACCAAGAATCTAAACTAAAATACTCAAGAGAGAACACAAGGGCCAGAGCAATAGCTTATTAGTAGAACAATTGCCTTGCATGCAGTCAACCTAGGACAGACCTGGGTTCTATTCCCAGCATCTCTTATGGTCCCCCGAGCCTGACAAGAGTGACTTCTGAGTGAAGAGCCAGAAGTAATCCCTGAGCACCACTGGGTATGGCCCAAAAACAATAGCAACAACTACAACAAAATAGAAAGAACATAAAACACAGCTTCTCAAGAGTATAGAGAGAGCCCTAGTACACGTCCCAGTGTTAAAGCATGGAAGTTCACAACTCAGGAAAGGAGATGCAGGTGACAAGTACTTGGCCACCATATGCCAAGGCAACAGACACGTGTGCCAGATTTTTATTCTTTTTTTATTCTTTATTTATTTTGGTTTTCAGGCCAAACCTAGCAATGTTGAGGACTTACTCCTAGCTCTGAACTTAGGGATCACTCCTGGTGGTGCTCCTGGGAATTAAACCTGGGTTGGCTGCATACAAGGCAAGTTGGCTAGTGTGCTTTACCTATTGTATTATCTCTCTGGTCCCTTTTGTGGGGGGGGGGGGCACATCCAAAGGTGCTCAGGGGTTACTCCTGGCTCAGACATGTTCCTAGAAGGCTCGGGGACCATATGGGGTGCTGGAGATCGAAACCAGTTCTGCTGTTTGCAAGGCAAATACCCTGCCCACTATGCTATTGTTCTGGACGTGGTCCCTACTTTTTGTTTGTTTGTTTGTTTGTTTGTTTTTTGGGTCACACTGGCAGCACTCAGAGGCCACTCCTGGCTCTATGTTCAGAAACCACTCCTGGCAGGCTTGGGGGACCATATGGGATGCTGGGACAGGAACCACCATTCTTCTGCATGCAAGGCAAATGCCCTACCTCCATGCTATCTTTTTTTTTTTTTTGGTTTTTCGGGCCACATCCGTTTGATGCTCAGAGGTTACTCCTGGCTAAGCGCTCAGAAATTGCCCCTGGCTTGGGGGATTATATGGGACGCTGGGGGATAGAACTGCGGTCCTTCCTTGGCTAGTGCTTGCAAGGCAGACACCTTACCTCTAGCGCCACCTCACCGGCCCCATGGTCCCTACTTTTTTTTTTCCTCCACCCCCATGGTCCCTACTTTTTATATTAAAACTTTTATAGGTAAGTTGACACTCTGGTGGAGGGTGTGGTGCTGGAATGTTTTGCCATTGTTGTTTTTTATGAAACCCAGCCATTATCACTATTGTAACTCACAATGCCTACATTTATTTATTCATTTATTTTTGGGTTTTGGGTCAGACCCAACAGCGCTCAGGGGTTACTCCTGGCTCTGTGCTTAGAAATTGCTCCTGGCAGGCAGAGGGGACCATATGGGATGCCAGGATTCGAACCACCATCTGTCCTGGATTGTCTGCTTGCAGGCATATGCCCACCACTGTGCTATCTCTCTACCCTCAGTGCCTAAATTTATAAAAGATTAATTTTGGGGTATTTTTGGGGGGTCTTATTTGGTGACATTCAAGGGCTACTCCTGGCTATGAGCTCAGAAATTGGTGGACCATATGGGATGCCAGGGGGATTGAATCGCAGTCCCTCCTAGATTAGCGCATGCAAGTAAATGCCCTACCGTTTGCACCACTGCTCCAGCTCCCTATAAAAGAGTTTTTTTTGTTTTTTGTTTTTTTCTTTTTGAGTCATACCCTGTGGTGCTCAGAGATTATTCTTGGCTCTGCACTCAGGAACTATTCCTGGCAGTGTTCACAGGACCATATGGCAGGGTCTCAAACTCAATTTACCTGGGGGCCGCAGGAGGCAAAGTCGGGGTAATCCTTGAGTGTAAAGTCAGTAGTAAGCCTTGAACATTGGGGGGTGTGACCAAAACAAAAAAAGATTCCTCTAGGGCAGGGCCACAAAATGTTGTACACAGGGCCGCAAACGGCCTGCAGGCCGTGAGTTTGAGACCCCTGCCATATGGGTTGTCAGGGATTGAATCTGGGTCGGCTGTGTGCAAGGTAAATGCCCTACCTGCTGTGCTATTGGTCTGGCCTTTATTTATTTATTTATTTATTTATTTATTTATTTAATCTTGCTTTTTGGGCCACACCGGTGATGCTCAGGGGTTACTCCTGGCTATGTGCTCAGAAATTGCTCGTGGCTTGGGGGGGCCATATGGGATGCCGGGGGATTAAACCGCAGTTCGTCCTAGGTTGGTGTGTGCAAGGCAGATACCCTACCGCTCGCGCCACTGCTCCGGCCCCTGACCTCTATTTTTTTTTATTTTTTTCTCTCCATCCCCCGGCTTCTATTTATTTAATGTATACTTTATTTTCCTTGTTGGCTTTTTTCCTCCCCCCTTGTTGGTTTTTGGCTTAACTTTTTTCTTTCCTATGTAGATGCCCTTTATATCTTTTTCTTGCCTAATTGCTATGGCAAGTACTTTCAGTACTATGTTAAATAAGATTGGTGAGATAGGGTAGCCTTGTCTTGTACCAGATTTTAGAGAAAAGGTTTTCCTTGTTGGTTTTTGGGCCATATATGGCTATTTAGGACTTACTCTTTGCTCTGTGCTCACAAGTTATTCACTCGGGTGGACTTAGGGGACCAAATTGGGTCCTGGGCATCAAACTTGGGTCAGCTATATATAAGGTAAGCACCTTACCTACTGTATATCTCCCTGGGCCCAAAAATATTGTTTATAAAAAGCCTGGAGCTGGGCTGGAGCAATAGCATTGTGGGAAGGGTGTTTATCTTGCACACAGCTGACCCAGGTTTGTTCTCCAGCATCCCATGTGGTCCCCTAATTTTGCCAGGAGTGATTTCTGAGTGCAGAGCCAGGAGTAACCACTGAGCACCACTGGGTAAATTCTCCCCCCCAAAAAATGCCTGAAGCTGGAGCAATAGCACAGTGGGTAGGGCGTTTCCCTTGTATATGGCCTACCCAGGTTTGGTCCCTGACATCCTATATGGTCCCCTGAACACTGCTAGGAGCAATTCCTGAACACAGAGCCAAGGAGGAACCCCTGAACATTGTTGGGTGTGACCTGAAAAAAACAACAACAGCAACAAAATAAAGCCTTTCTTAGATGGGGGTTCTTTCCTGCCTCCTCTTGTTGCTTCTGTATCCTGAGCATCACGGGTGGTGGATGTGATTTAAGCAGAAAAAATACACCCACTGGGTCCCTGATTTCCTAGACACCCCTTTCTCATCCCTGTGGTTTCAGAGACTTTGAGTACCTCATACCCCAGACACAGATGCAAAGTCCCCACCTGTTCTATTGGAAACCATTACTTCTCCTTGCCCCCCTATTCTTTTCTATTTAGAGCAACCCTAAGCAGCAGCTCTCTTAACCTATAAATCAGGCTTCTGGCTGCAGTGCCTGCTGCTCTCACTCACTCTTCCTCTTCTGTGGTTTCCTGCGTCCTCCCTCATCCATCTGGAGAGAGAAATTGTTAGGCAGGTGGATGCTCTTTAGCCTCCGGATGGGTTTTTGGTTTGTTTTTTCCCTAGTTTTTGAATTTTTTTGGGGGGGGGGCCACACCCGGTGGTGCTCAGGGGTTACTCCTGGCTGTCTGCTCAGAAATAGCTCCTGGCAGGCACGGGGGACCATATGAGACACCGGATTCTTTTTTTTTTTTTTTTTTTGAACCTTTAGTGTGAGTGGATGTCCTGTGTTTTTGTTTTTGTTTTGTTTTTTTTTTTGGTTTTTGGGCCACACCCGTTTGACGCTCAGGGGTTACTCCTGGCTATCCGCTCAGACTCCTGGCTTGGGGGGACCATATGGGACGCCGGGGGATCGAACTGCGGTCCGTCCTACGCTAGCACTTGTTAGGCTTACCTCTAGCGCCACCTTCCCGGCCCTGGGACACCGGGATTCTAACCAACCACCTTTGGTCCTGGATCAGCTGCTTGCAAGGCAAACACCGCTGTGCTATCTCTCCGGGCTCTTTTCCCTAGTTTTTAATCTAACACAGTGATTTATCATACAGTTCATAACAAGTCATTTTTGGCATTGCAATAATCAAACACCAAATCCCATCACCAGTGTGACCTTCCTTTCACCAGTGTCCCCAATCTCCCACCCACCACCCTAGCCTGTCCCCTTGCAGGCACAAATAAACTGACTTTATCTAGTTTGTGACAACACAAAGGCAAATGGAATGATCAAAACTTGGATCAACAAAGGTCAATTTGAAATGATTGTTCTATCTCTTCCTGGTGTTATTAAAGTCAGTATCTGAGTATTTACTGGGCTGCAGTTAGTGCTAGCTGAGCTTTCTGTGTTCACTGAGTTTGGGAGATTCCTATGGAACTTTCCCATCAGATTTCTTGGCACCCTACTAAACTAACATTACTATAAAATTTGTGTCAAGCAGCTGTATGGTCCAGGATCTAATGATCTGAAACACATTTGGTGGTTTGGAGGTTTGATAAGGTTAAATCATGGAGCTGGGCCATTTCAGTGGGAGGTTGTAGGGGGTGGTGCTGGGCTGCTGTAGTTTATGCAGAAAGGGGAACCTACCATTTCCCCCTTTCTGAGAATTCTGGCTGGGTTTTATGCAGAAACTTCCTCCAAAATTCCTGCCAAATTTGATTTCTGGGATCCTGTTGAGAGAATTTATGTTGTTATTTTGAAGCATAACTAGTAGTGTTCAGGCTTATCTTGGCTCTTGGGTATCATTTCTGGTGGGGCATAAGGGATCACATGGGTCTGCAGGGATTGAACCTAGGTTGATTGTGTACAAGGCCTTACCCATTGTCCTATCTCTCCAGCTCCAGAACCTGGTTCTGTAAGTGACTCTAATAGGACTTGAAACCAAAGAGATAGTTCAGGGCCTTGCATGTAGCCAATCTCATTCAGATCCCAGGCTGCATGTCCCCCAGACTTTGCTGGGCATAGTCAGAACTCCCCCCAACAAATATAAGGCTTGCAGATAGCTAGGAGGGTGCGTGGGTGCAAGAATTAAATGGTAAGACCAGAATTGAGAGTTTGGGCTGATGCTATTATCAATGAAGATGTCTGTGAATACTGTGGGTACTGTAGTGAGAGGAGTGCCGGGGTGCATGGTTCCACTGTGGCCATAGCCGAGTCCTCTGAGACACTGAAAGTAAAAAAGATACTAATAAGGGTGGAAGAGGGGTGTATCTTTTGCATGCAGGAGCCATATTCCATCTCCTCACCACATTATATAGTCCCTGAGACACTGAGCATCTCCAGGATCAACCCCACATCACTGGAAGTGACTCCAGAGCAGCAGGAGGTGTGGCTCAAAAATAATAAGAAAAGGGTTCTATGCGGTGGTGCTAGAGGTATGTCTGCCTTGCCAGCGCTAGCCTAGGACTGACCGCGGTTCGATCCCCCTGCGTCCCATATGGTCCCCCAAGCCAGGAGCGACTTCTGAGCGCATAGCCAGGAATAACCCCTGAGCATCATCGGGTGTGGCCAAAAAACAAACAAAATAATAATAAGAAGAAGAAAAAAAAAGTGGGGGGCGGAGAGTATACAGGAATTGAGGTGCTTTGCTTGTGACTGATCCCGCTTTGATTCACAGCACTGCATATGATGCTCTGAGCATCAGCTCTGAGCACTACTGGATGTGTCACTCCCCACAACCAAAACAGGTAATAATGGACCAGTTGACTCCTGTCTGGCAGGCATGAAGATGTGCATTCAATCCCATGCACCGCCCACATTGTTGAGCCTCTGACTCTGGTATCTGAACAGCACTGCAAGTGTGAGCTCTCAACACTGCAATCAAGAATAGAGACCCCCCCCCATAATAACAACTACAACAAGGGAAGAAGGAGAAAGAATAACTGTAGTGGCCCCTGTCATCTCACACACATTCACCTCAGGCAGAGAGTTGAACCTGAAGATTAAGACTTAAATTCCTGAGGCCAGAATGATAGCACAGTGGATAGGGTAGTTATTTGCCTTGCATGCAGCCAACCCATGTTCAATTCCTGGCATATGTCCCTTGAGCCCTCCAGGAGTGATCCCTAAGAGCAGAGTCAGGAGGACCACTGAGCACTTCTGGATGTGCCCTGCCCCCCAAAAAAGATTCAAGTCCCTGGAGTTGGAGTCATAGTACACCAGAAAGGGTATTTACTTGCCTGGGTATAAATTTCAGCATCCCATATTGTCCTCTGAGCACTGCTAGGAATGATTCCTGAGTGCAGAGCCAGGAGTGAGCCCTGAGCACCACCTGGTATAGCTCATACCTATTTGAGAGAGGGGGTCAGGAATATGGTACAAAGAATGGGGTGCATGTGTATGTGGGAAGGGGAAACATTTGGATATAATCCCCAATACCACATGGTCTTCTGAGCAATGTGCCTGGAGGAAGGAGAAAGCAAGAGAGAGAGAGAGAGAGAGAGAGAGAGAGAGAGAGAGAGAGAGAGAGAGAGAGAGAGAGTCATTGGGAGGTTGTGTGGTTCAATCTCTACTAGAAACTTTTTTCTTTTATTCCCAAAGTGTAGAAATTGTTTATTTTAGTTGACAATAGCATAGTATGTTGACATTATGTAAAGATCCATCATCACATAGGTACAGAAAAGAAAGTTTTTATTTTCTTAGTGATAAGAGTGATAAGAACTGATAGGTGTCATTCTCATAACTTTCCTAAATACAATGCAGTTTTGTTAACTATAATCACTGTGTTGTAATTTCTTTTTTTATAGTTTTATTTATTTATTAATGTATTTATTTTTTGGTTTTTGGACCAGACCCGGCTGTGCTCAGGAGTTATTTCTGGCTCTGTGCTCAAAAATCACTCCTGGCAGGCTTGGGGGACCATATGGAATGCTGGGGATCGAACCTAGGTCAGACTTGGGTCAGCTGCATGCAAGGCAAATGTCCTACCACTGTGCTATCTCTCTGGCCCCTATTTATTTATTTTTAATTTTTCATTTAATCACTGTGTTTACAAAATTTTCCTACTGGGGTTTCTGTCATAGAATGTACACCACTCTTCACCAGTGTGGTCTTCCAAACATTTATGTTCTCCCCTTTCTCTTCCCTACTCCAAGCCCCTGCCTATCTGTCAAACAGGAAGGGGACTTTTTTGTTTGTTTGTTTGCTTTGGGGCCACACCTGGCCAGGCTCAAGGGTTACTCCTGCTCTGTGCACAGAAATCATTCCTGACAGGGCTCGAGGGACCATATAGAGTGCTGGGGATCAAACCTGGGTCAGCTGCATGCATGCAAGGCAAATGCCCTACCCATTGTGCTATTGCTCTGGCCCTGCTGGAAACTTCTGACTTCAGGTTATTTTACTATCATTTAGAAAGAATCTCAATTCACTTTTACTTATTTCCCATCCCATTTTTCAAAAGCAAATTTTTTTTTTTTTTTTTGCCACACCTGATGACGCTCAGGGGTTACTCCTGGCCATCCCCTCAGAAATTGCTCCTGGCTTGGGAACCATATGGAACCCTGAAGGGGTGGGGGATTGAACAGAGGTCTGTCCTAGGCCAGTGCGCACAAGGCAGGTGCCTTACATCTAGCACCACCGCTCCGGCCCCATCAAAAGCAACTTTTGAAAATTGCAATGCATTAAATTTTGTGAAATAATATTCTTTGTTTATTTTTGTTTGGGGGACATACCTGGCAGTGCTCAGGATTACTCCCAGCTCCTGGCAGGGCTCTGAGACATAACTGCTGTTGAGGATCGACCTCAGTTCAGCTACATGCAAGGCAAGTGCCTTCGTTGTACTAACAATTGCCCACCCTATTTTTTACTTTTTATTTGAGGGAATCATTCCCCAGTAGTACTCAAAGGGACCTGGTGGCACTCCTGGAGATATTCAGCCTGGCAGCAATTGTTTAGTGCTGGCCGTAGTGTACCAGTCATGTGCTCCAGGCCTCTGAACCTTCACTTTGTCTCCATGTGCCAAACATATTGCCTAGTTTCTTCTTTTGGTAGGGGTCTGAGGGAACACCTGGTTGTGCTCAGGGGACCTTAGGTGGTGCTGGGGATTTGGATCTGAACCAGGTATGAGGCCAAGAGATGCCACATGCAAGGCAAATTCTTCACTTCCTGTGCCTTCTCTCTGGCCCGGGTTCCTCATTTTGACTCAAGATTTCCTCTGTTTTCCTGGACTCAAGACAAATTCAAGTTCCCCTGGGATTCTTCTGACACCAGGAGATAAAGATTCCATGGTTTAATGACGAATTTATAAAAATTATATGCCTGAGTCCTTTGGTCACACCCTACACTGAAGCATATGGACTTGCAACTAAATTATGGGGTTGGAGTAGCCCAAAGCCACACTCTGTCCCAGAATCTCAAGGCTGAAATGAATAGATCTGTCTGGGGCCAGAGCTATTGCACAGTGGGGAGGATGCTTGCCTTGTGAATTCAATCCCCAGCATCTTAAGCAATTTAAGAAATGATTCCTAAGTACAGAGCGAGGCGTAACCCCTAAGCACTGGCAGGTATGGTCCCCAAATAAACAAATGACTAACAAACCCCAAAACAACAACAAAAATCCCCAATAGGTTGGGACTAGAAATAGACTTGAGGGGGTAAGGGCTCAGGTACTTAATTGCCTTACATGTGGATGACCCAGGTTCAATCCTATAGAGTCCCCTGAGCACCACCAGGAGTGACAGGAGTGATATCTGAACACAGAGACAAGAGTAAGCTCAAAACACAGCCCAGAAATCCAATTTTGGGGGGTGCAGGTTTAGGCCACACTCTGAAGTACTCAGGGCTTACTCTTGGCTCTACACTCAAGTATCACTCCTGCCCGGAGAGATAGCACAGCGGCATTTGCCTTGCAAGCAGCCGATCCAGGACCAAAGGTGGTTGGTTCGAGTCCCGGTGTCCCCCGTGCCTGCCAGGAGCTATTTCTGAGCAGACAGCCAAGAGTAACCCCTGAGCACTGCTGGGTGTGGCCCAAAAACCAAAAAAAAAAAAAAAAAAGTATCACTCCTGATGTGGCTTAGGGGACCATAAGGGTGCTGGGAATCAGGTTGGCCATGTGCAAGGCCTTACCTGTAGTATTATTATCATTCCTGCCTCCCACAAAACAAAATATGGGTCAAAATCTATTGTAACCTGGAATATAGCTTAGTGTACAACCATCTGCTTTGCATATGTGAGGCCCTGGGTTTGAGCTCCTTTACTGCTAGACAAAACCAAATCTAACTCTGCCAGGTATAGTTGGCTCCAACTAGGAATTCTCCAAAGTCAGTAGGGCAGAGGCCATTATGCAGACTTAGCGGGGGAAGTAATGTCCCAGAACCCCTCACCCCTGCATTCAAGGAGAGGTAAAGTCCTGATGAAGCACATTTTAGCTCCAGAGTCTGTCCCCAAGTCTCACATAGCTTCTGGAGGTGGTTCTCAAGCTAGAGCTGGGGTGGCTCAGGGGTGAAAGGAATAGTGAGAAGGAACCCCAGGGGTCCTACATCCTACAGGGCAGGTCCAACCCCCCAGATATGGTGCTGTCCAGGCTTGTCTTTGAGTTTCAAAAGACTCACTTCCTGGTCTCAAAACAGAAGGTTCTCTGAACCACTGATTTGCTGGCATGTTCCTGGCACTCAGCTGCAATCTGACTTCCTAGAGCCCAAAGACTCTTCGGCCTTGAGCAAAGGCCTTTGGCTTGGCATTTGTGTGTTCACACAACTGCCTAGCACTGGACCAATAATGGGTGAATAATCTGTAGAGGGAGCAAAGTGCAAAGTGACAACTGGCCCTCTTGAGAGATGAGGTGAGAACATACGAAGTGGGTCAGCCTGACAGGAAGAACTTGGACTCCAAGGTCTAAATAAATTGTAGAAACGAAGTGGAGCTCTTTGAGGGATGGGAACAGATAGAGCAGAAGCTGACTCCCTTCTTTTTGTGTGTGTATGGGAATGAGGCACATTGTTCAGGAGTTACTCTTGGCTCTGTGCTCAGGAATCACTCCATATGAGATGCCATCGATTGAACTTGAGTTGGCTGTATGCAAGGCAAGCGCCCTCCTCACTGTGCTATTGCTCAGAAGAGGACTCCCCCCCTTTTCTTTTATCTCCTTCTGGCTTTGTACTGGGGTTCAATATTTTGCTCTCCTGTAAAGGGAATCTTTTCTTCTGGGATAAAAACCCCACAAAGCCAGAGGAACCGAAATTAGAGCTGAGGAGTCCAGAGTGGGGGGTGCACTTGCTTTGTATGTGGTTGACCATGTTCCATCCGGGCCCTCCATAGGGTCCCAAACACTGCCAGGAATGATTTCTGAGCATAGCTCCAGGAGAATGGTGTGGGTGTGGGTGTGGGTGTGGGCCCAAAGCAAAAATTGCAGGTTGTCCTTCTTTAGTCCCTTCTTATGCCTCTCTAATCTCCTGCCCCCACCTTCTTATCAGGACCCTATCTCCTGTCTCTCCTTTTCCCTTAATTCCAGTTCTCACCCTCAACCCCAAACTGGCATATCTCTTGGGCATGAAAGTCACCCAGATGCTAGGTTCTGTCAGTTTGGCCAGGATTGCCAATCTGGGGTTTCCAGCCCAGGTTGAAAGAGAAACAGTCTCCTGAGTGAGAATTTACAGTGGGGTTGGCAAAGAGGTGGTCCCTTCTCCCCTGTGCTCCCAGCCCCAGGGCCACATGCTGAAAAAACCTTCTCACCAGGAATAAAAAATGGGAAAGGGGTGAGTGATTGCTTCAAAGATTCTTGCATGTGCTTTGCCTGAGGGAGGTTGGGTTTCATCCTGTTTGGCAGAGGCTCCCTGGGCATTGCCAACTGCCATCCTGCCACCAGTTTTAGGCTAGGAGTTGCATCTAATAACTGTTGGTGTGGGCACCCTCCCCCAAATAAATTCAAAGGAGTTTCCAAACAAAAGTGATGATTGGGGGCTGGCCAACCTGGAGGATTCTCAGTCCAAGAAGGTAAACACAAACTGATTGAAAAAATACTCAAAGATGATTTGACCTTTCTAGTCCTACTCTTGAACTCCGGTTTGCTCTTTTAAGCCTTTTGACACATCTTTCCCTCCTTCCCTCCCTTCCTTCCTACAGTCATACCCGGCAGTGCTCTTTTAAGTCCATTTTGAGGATCAAACAGGGTTGGTAGCATGCACTCTACCCATTGTACTATCACTTTGGCCTTTCAACACGTATCTTTCTTTCTACTTTTTTCACTCTGGAGAAGCCTGTGTTTTCTTTTGATCACGGTTTTCTTTTTTCTCTCATTATAATAAATTTAGTTTAATTAAAAAAAAAAGCTTCATGAGTCAGAGCGATAGCACAGCAGTACAGCATTTGCCTTGCATGCGGTTGCCCAGGATGGACCTGGGTTTGATCCCCAGCGTCACATATGGTCCCCTAAGCCAGGAGCGATTTCTGGGTGCATAGCCAGGAGTAACCCCAAGCATCATTGAGTGTGGCCCAAAGAAAAAAATGCTTTGCTTAAAATAACAACAACAAATCTTTTGTTTAATTAAATAATTTCTTTAAACACTGTGATTACAAACATAATTGTAGTTGGGTTTCAGTATAACAAGAACATCCCCCCTTTACCCATGCAACCTTCCCATCACAAATGCCCCCATCTTTTCCTTCACCCACTCCCCTGCTTGTATTCAAGACAGGCTTTCTACTTCCCTCACTCACTGATATTGTTATGATAGTTTTCAGCATAGTTATTTCTCTAACTGCACTCACCACTCTTTGTGGTAAGCTACATATCTTGAGCTGGTCCTTCCGACCCTCAACTCTGGGAATTATTTTATTGTCTTTAATTTTTCTTAAAACCCATAATGGGCTGGAGAGAGCATGGAGGTAAGGCATTTGCCTTGCATGCAGTAGGATGGTGGTGCGAATCCCAGCATCCCACGTGGTCCCCGGAGCCTGCCAGGAGTGATTTCTGACCGTAGAACCAGGAATAACCCCTGAGCGATGCCGGGTGTGAACCCCCAAAAACCCCCAAAAAACCAAAAAATACCCCATAGATGAGTGAGACTATTCTGTGTGTCTCTCTCTCTCCCTCTAATTTCACTCAGCATAATAGATTCAATGTACATCCATGTATAGGGAAATTTCATGACTTCATCTTTTCTGATGACTGCATAATATTCCATTGTGTATATTTGTTATATTAATATAAATACCATTCTTTAGCCATTCATTTGTTGAAGGGCATCTTGGTTGTTTCTATAGTCTGGCTATTGTAAAAAGTGCTGCGATGGATATAGGGCGAGGAAGGGATTTTTGTACTGAATTTTTGTGTTCCTAAGATATATCCCTAGAAGTGGTATAGCTGGATCAAATGGGAGCTCAATTTCCAGTTTTTTGAGGAATCTCCATATTGTTTTCCATAAAGGCTGGACTAGACATTCTCACCAGCAGTGAATGAGAGTTCCGTTCTCTCCACATCCCTGCCAGCACTGATTGTTCTTGTTCTTTTGTCTGTGTGGTGTGAGATGGTACCTCATTGTTAACAACAACAAATCTTAATGGGGCTGAAGAAAGTACAGAGAGCAATACACTGGGTTCTATCACATCACCATCACCCATAAGGTTCCTGGAGCCCTACCAGAAGTAAAACCTGAACACTGTTGTCAGTGGCCCTAAAACTAAATACCAACCCTTCCATCCCTAAACTCCAGAACTTTAGATTTTTGTTGAAATTCACACGCTGTTTCTAGACAATTCTAAGCAAACAAGTAAAAACATTAATACTTAACCCCCCAACCTTGTTGTACAACGGGCAAAGTGCTCGTCTTCCAGGTCACCCATTGGGTTTAATTTCCTGAGCATGGCCTGGAGTGATTCCCTGAGCAAAGTATGCAGTCCTCATAAACACACACACACACACACACACACACACACACACACACACACACACACACACACACCAAACCAAACCAAAAATACCCACCCAAAAATAAAAAAAAAACAAAAACCAAAACCCTAGCCACATCAGTAGTTTGCACTGTTTGCTCATTTCATAATGCTGCTGTGGTATTGACTTTGGGTAAAATTTCTCACGGGGGCATCATTACACATTATTTCCCCCATTCCCTGACAGCAGCCAGCCACGCTGTCTCTGCACACTCTTTAATGAAGTCGTCAGAAAAAAGAGGGGAAGAAACCTAAAATAGAAGGGGGAAAGAATACAAAAACCTGCTCATCAGATACACCCTTGATGAAAAACCCAAATCCCCACCAAAAATATATAGGATAAAAGAAAAGAGCAAGCAACACGGGGATAAAAACAGTGAGGCTAGGGACTGAGACATATCAACTTCATCCATGCACTCTCAGGAAAACCCATAAACATGCCCATTTAAGAGAGAAATCTGGAAAAAAAAAAGGCCCAATTTTTCAAATAAACAAGTGAGACTCAAATGAGGACAGAACAAATCCAGGTGCGACTTCAGAGCTTTTTTTTATTTTTAAATTTAAATAAAGAAGATGCATTATATAGTTGACATAACTGAAACAATACATTGTTAAGAAGACCAAAAGCAACATTTTTTTTGTTTTGTTTTGTTTTTGGGCCACACCCGGTGGTGCTCCTGGCTATCTGCTCAGAAATAGCTCGTGGCAGGCACAGGGGACAATAAGGGAGGCAAGGATCGGACCAACCTTAGGTTCTGGATCGGCTGCTTGCAAGGCAAACGCCGCTCTGCTATTTCTCCGGTCCCGCAACATGTCTTTTTTTTTTTTTTTTTTAAATAGAAAGTTGAAAGAAAAACTAAAGAGATGGAAGAGAAAGGAAAGAATATTTTCGAAAATTATTGGCTCACAATGAAACTTTAGTAAGCTCTTTTATTTTTTTAAAGGGTAAGTGTTAAAAAAATACAGCACTAAACGGTATGAGAGTGGCAAGTGCTGTTTGCATAGGCCTAGCAAAATATGGGTAAAATGGAAAAAAAGAACTTGTCCTAAATACAAGGAGCCCTCCTTATCCCTGAAGTTCTCTGGCTTAAGACCGACTCTGGTCTCCAGGCAACTTAGATTGTCATTCTCTGTGGTCACGCAGGGCCACATCTGGTGAGGCTCAGGGATTAACTCCTGGCTCTGCGCTCAGAAATCACTCCTGGCTTAGGGGACCATATGGGACGCGGGGATGGGGAATCGAACCGCGGTCGTCCGCTTGCGCCATCGCTGCGGCCCCCAGCGGGACTTATTTTTTTTGGAGCGTGGCAGGTGACAGCGGCTTTTTATAGCCCGAGGCGGAGGAAGCCAGCGGTTGCCGGGAGCCGGGGGGCAAAGTCCCGCCCTGCCCCCTTAACGAGGTCCTAGGCCACGCCCCTAATTCTTCTCCGCCACTCATGTTCCGAGGTTCCCTGGTGGGCGGGCCGAGGGCGCGCGCGATGATTGGTTCCGGGCTCGAGTGATGGGCGGGGCACCGCCTCGGCGTATAAAAGAAACTCGCGGCGCGGCGCTCGGGCGTTGCGTCGGCGTCTCTTTCCTGCGGCGACGGTTCTCGGTGGTGGCGTCGGAGCCGCTGGCGGGAGCGGCGCGAACGAGTCATGGCGACCAAGGCCGTGTGTGTGCTGAAGGGCGACGGCCCGGTCAAGGGCACCATCCACTTCGAGCAGCAGGCAAGGGCTCCGGAGGCGCGCACCCACCAGCCAGCCAACCAACCTGCGTCCCACCCGCAGGCCGCGGGAGGCCGCTCGGGCCACGCCCCCGAGCGCGCCCTCCCCCCCGCACTCCCCCGGGAGCCTGAGTGTGCCCGGCGCCCCGCCGAGCTGCTGAGTCACCGCGCGGGCCGGGTCGGGCCGAGCCGGGCCCGGGAAGCTGCCAATGCGCATCGCGGGGTGGAACCGGCCAGGCCCGGAGCCAGGCCTTGGGCGCGGGCCCTGGCGCACCAGGGGGGGAGCGAGCATCGGGGTGTCCGTCCTTTTGGGGGCTCTGCTTTTCTAATTTATTTACTTGTTTGTTTATGCATGCATGCCTTTTGGGTCACACCCGGCAGCGCTCAGGGGTTCCTCCTGGCTTTCAGCTCAGAAATCGCTCCTTGCAAGCTCGGGGGACTCTATGGGATGCCGGGATTCGAACCACCGTTCTTCTTTCTGCATGCAAGGCAAACACCTTACCTCCATGCCATCTCTCCGGCCCCATATTTATGCATGCTTTTTGGGTCACACCCGGCAGCGCCCAGGGGTTCCTCCTAGTTCTACGCTCAGAAATCCCTCCTGGCAGGCTCAGGGGGTATCATGTGGGATGCTGGGATTCTGAACCACCGTCCTTCTGCATGCATGCAAGGCAAACGCACGCCCTACCTCCATGCTATCTCTCCGGCCCCTAATTTTATTTTATTTTATTTTATTTTTTGCAAACTAGGGCCTCCGCCAAAATTCAGCCCCTCTTGGGATGCTTGCGGAAGGCCCCAGTGCGCCATCTCGGTGTTTTTTTTTTTTTTTTGTTTTTTTTTTTTTTGTTTTTCCTCCAGATTTAAGTTTGTGGGTGTTTGCGTGTTTTAAGGGGTGGTGGTGGTGAAAGGCGCGGATATGGGCCCCGTCTTGTCCTGGACTTCCTGTCATCCCTACCCCTGATATTTCATCCCTGTGCCCTGACATGGTTGGTTCTGCCCAGGAGTGCAAAGAGCATGGCCTTGAGCGTGAGGGGTTTAGTTTTCAG
Organism: Suncus etruscus; assembly: GCF_024139225.1. Lineage (NCBI taxonomy): Eukaryota > Metazoa > Chordata > Mammalia > Eulipotyphla > Soricidae > Suncus > Suncus etruscus. The sequence goes on along the minus strand of NC_064860.1, from coordinate 44,594,158 downwards.
AAAAGGGATTTTTAGGGGGGGGGGGGTCACATTCTGTGGGGTTCTGGAGCTTCAAGGTTTACACCTGGTTGGGTGGATGGAGGTAGAATTGATCCAGGAATTGAACTTAGGGCTTCACTTGCTTGCAAGGCAGGTAAACCCTGGCCAGTGCGCCAACTCTGTGGCCCCAGAACAAGGTTACTTGTTTCTGTTGTTGTTTTTTAAACCCTTAGGGTTGAAAAATATGGATACCAGTTCTGTACCCAGGTACCTTGGTGCCTGCAGACAGCACTGTGCATTTCCATGTTCAGAGTGGCACCTTGGGGATGGCACAGGATTAAGCTCTTTAGCTCGGGAGGTGCAGGCAATGGTTTGGAAATGAATCCCCCCTCCAACACCCCTCCACCATGGGTGTCATAGCCACTGCGTGGGATTTTCACTTGCTCTCTGAATTGTCTCTCTGAATTCTCCCTAAAGCCACTTTACTGCTGCCTCAGTCGGCCTTTTACCCAGAGCATCAAGATCGAAGACAAACTTAATTTTTGTTTGTTTATTAATTAACACTCAGCGTTGCTCAGGGCTTACTCCTTGCTGTGTGCTCAGGGATCAGCCCTTGTGAGATTGGGGGGAACCACATGAGGTGCTATGTCTGCCCAGTGCAAGGCAAACACCTTCCTTACCTGCTGGACTGTGTCTCTGGCCTCGCATGATGGAAACAAATGTGGGAGACATGTGCCCAGTTAGGAGTGAAATGTCACTCCCACTCCAGGACTTGCTCATCTACTCTTGTTGGCCCCAGGAAGTCGGTTTTTGGCACCGCCCTTTGCACCTCCCTGATAAAGACCCTAGGTCCGTTATGCCTTATAGCTCTTCAGAGAGATTAAATTGGCATCCAACTGCTTTTAGCCTGTGGAAGGTTGAACATTTGAGGTTGTCAATTAAAAATAAATAAAAGCTTTCTCCTGTAAAGCCAGATTCCTGAGTCTCCTGGAGATATTGGGAGCTGTGCCCTTCCTGAGCCTTCACTAATTTGGAGCTAGACCCTTGTTACCTATTTTGTACATATTCCTTTTTTTGGGGGGGTGAGGGGGAGAGATGAGCGTTTGGGAACACAGCTGATGGTGCTCAGGGCTTACTCCAGGCTGTGTGCTTAGGGATCATTCCAGCTGGTGGTGCCCAGCCAGAGATGGAATCCCGGTCAGCTACAAGACTTGTTTGTGTCTTTCTTGCCTGTCTTATCCCCGCTTGGGAGGGTTGTGCCAGGTTTACTGTTGCTGCTACTAAAGTCTGCTCCTGCAGGCATTCCTAGTTGAATGAAGACCTGGTAAAACCTGCCCAATCGCTTTCTCTGCTCCTAATGGCTTTGCCGGGAGGAGGAATAACACACACAGTTGTTTTTTCCAAACATTCAAAGTGGGAAGAATCATGATAAACTTAAGATAAACTTACTTGCTCAAAGGAAAGCAAAACCAGGCAGTCTTGGTTCAGAGATATTGATTCCTCGGGAAGGGCTTTTCCAGGCTAGGTCACTTGTTAACAAGTGGTGCAACAGTGATAGGTTGTTTGCCTTGCCTGCGGTAAACTCTGGACAGACCCGGATTAGATCCCCAGCATCCATATGGTTCTCTAGCCTGCCAGGAGCAAGTTCGGAGCACAGAGCCAGGAGTAACCTGAGTGCTGCCAGGTGGGGCCCCAAAAAAAACAAGTGGTGCAAGAGAGAGGTCACCTCACCTATTTTGATTATTTGCTTTAGCTATTCGATTGGGGAGGGGCCTGGGGGTTGGAGAGGGCTACGTCAGGCAGTGCTCAGGGTGTACTCGTGGCTCTGCACTCTAGGATCCCTGGTGATGGGGTTCTCTGTGGGGGATCAAATTTGGGGTCCGATGAGAGCAAGGCAAGTGCCCGACCCACTGATCTATTATTCTGGCCCCTGCTGTTCAAACACTAAACACTCCTCAAACACCCCCCCCCCCCCAATACCACAGAAATGAGCCAAGGTAAAACAAAGACACACTAAGTCTTGTCTGTTACCTGGGGCTTGAGTCTCCTCTGGTTTCCAAGCTGGTCTCTTGCTGGTATCCGGCAACCCACAGCATTGCCTGCCTGGTGACCCACTGGTGGTCAGAGTGGAAAGGCTTGTGATGGGGGTTCACTTGTAGATCTGTGTTCAGGGGTTCCTACAAGGGTTCAGGGAATCACAGCCTGTTGGGCTGAGTGTACCCGCTGAAGTCTGTGGCCATGATTTCAGTGTTTTCAGTCTTTAGAAAACAGCACCTCTGGGTAAAACAAAAACGAAAAACACCACTAAAGTTTGTCTGACTAGAATCTGGCTCCAGGGGGCAGTGGGTTGACTAAGTCAAAACTACCTCTGCTAGAAGAAACTCATGCCTTCTCCCCCCTTGTGGGGGAGAGGAGGACCGTTTCCAGGCACATGTGAGCCATGCATGAAGAAAGCATTTGAGGGACCATAGAGATAGCACAGTGGTAGGGTGTTTGCCTTGCATGCAGCCGATGTAGGATGGACAGCGGTTCGAATTCCAACATCCCATTTGATCTTTTCACGACTGCCAGGAGTGATTTCCTTTTTTTTTTTTTTTTTTTTTGGTTTTTGGGTTTCACTTGGGTTACTCCTGGCTCTGTGCTCAGAAGTCGCTCCTGGCAGGCTCGGGGGACCATGTGGGATGTCAAGATTCGAACCACCGTCTGTCCTGGATCGGTTGTGTGCAGGGCAAACGTCCTGCTGCTGTGTTATCTCTCTGACCCCTGCCAGAAGTAACCCCTGAGTGCCGTCAGGTGTGACCCACCCCCCAAAATTTTTTTTGGTTAAACCATTGCATGTGGAAGCAAGAGCCCAGTTGGGGGAGCAACAAGCAGGTGCCAGCCTCTGAGCACTGCTGGATATGGCCAGAGAACCAAAAAAAAACAATAGTAAAACCCAAAACCATCTGAGATTGATGCCTGCTAGTATGCAGAGTGCCAGAAAAGTATTTCAGGTCAGGTGCTCTTACCCCTCGTGCATTGAGAGAGTCCAGACTTAGCGAGTAAGTCCACTGTGACTGCTACTGGTCACCGCTGGTCTTAGTGCTGTGTGTGTCTGTGTGTCTGCACTGCCGGCATTGGAAGAGCCTTACTCTAGAGGCACCTGCTGTGCTACTGCACCACCCCTCTGGCCCCTTCCGTGCCTCTCACTGTCTGCCTGGCCCCCGTAGTTCCTGAGTTAAGACCCTCTGTCATCTTCCTGGGCTGGCTGGCTGGCAGGTGAGGTGCTGTGAGGGCGGCTCTGGGATCGTCCTGCTTTGTCTTCCCTTCCTGACCCTGCTCACACCCTTCTCTTCTCTCCCCTGCAGGGAAATGGACCTGTGACGGTGTCGGGCTCCATTTCTGGACTCACTGAAGGCCAGCACGGGTTCCATGTGCATCAGTTTGGAGATAACACACAAGGTGGGTGTGGGTCCCACACACACCAGGAGGACTGCTAGAAGTGCCCCTTACTACACATAGTACCCCGCAGGATCCTTGCAGTGACACCTCGACCCCGGAATTGGCACTGGCTTAGCCTCCCCAGTGTGGGAAGAGAATGGTTCTGTCATGAGTGATATTTGATTGAGAGTCTTCAGAGTGAGCCTAAGGAAACAGCAGAAGACAATTAGTGATCTCAGGGGCTCCCTCTAGGATAGCTGGAGACTGCATGGAGTGTGGGGGACAGTGTGGAACTGGTTGGGTTGGGGCTGAAGTGTCCCCTCATTTGGGGGAGATAGAAGCTGGCTAAAATGCAGTTAGTGCTTAAAAAAATTATATATATATATTGGGGCCGGAGAGATAGCATAGCAGTAGGGCATTTGCCTTGCATGTGGCTTTCCAGGACAGATCTTGGTTTGTTCCCTGGCCTCCCAGATAGTCCCCGAGTCAGGAATGATTTCTGAGCACATAGCCAGGAATAACCCCTGAGTGTCACTGGGTGTGGCCCCCCCAATATATATATATATATTGGTTGGGTCACATTGATAGTATAGGGAAGGGCATTTTGCTTTGATGCGGCCAGCACTCTAATTCGAACCCCAACTTCCCTTGTGGTCCCCACAGTGCCAGGAATGATACCTGAGTAGAGAGAGAGGAGAAACCCTGGAGCACCACTAGTGGTGGCCCCAAAACAAAAAGAAACATTTGTCATAGTTGATCTGATCTGTGGTGAGCGTTAGTTGCATTTTACCGTAGATAAGCTTTTACAAGGATTTTTTTGGGCTGATAACACAGTTGTAGGATATTTTTCTTGCACATGGCAGACAGGGATGGACCTGGGTTTGATCCCCGGCATTCCATATGGTTCCCTGAGCCTGCCAGGAGTGATTTCTATTTACTTATTTAGGTTTTAGGGCCACACCAGGCAGTGCTCAGGGTTACTCCTGGCTCTGCTCAGAAATCGCTCCTGGCAGGCTTGGGGGACCATATGGGATGCCAGGAATCAAACTTAGGTCCGTCCTGGGTCGGCCACGTGCAAGTCAAATGCCCTGCTCTGCTACTGCTCTGGCCCCCAGAAGTGATTTCTGAGCGCAAAGCCAAGATTAACCACTGAGCGCCGCCAGGTGTGGTCAAACCTCCCTCCAAAAGGATTTTCTTGGTATATTGTTTTGGGGCTACATTCTGAAGTGTTCAGGGGTTACTCCTGGCTCTGTGCTCAAGGAATACTAGAGGGGCTCGGGGCAATGTAGGATGCTGAGGATTAAATCCGGGTTCACCGTGTATAAAGCAAACACCCCACCTACTGTCTTCTCGCTCTGGCCCATTTAGATGTTTTCTAGTTTGGTTCCTGTAAGTGCTGATTTGCTCACCAGCTGGTGACATGTACTGTGTTGTGCTTGGTTGGCTTAGTACTCTGGGGTGCATGCTCAGTGTACCTCCTGTCTTCTCCCTGGTTGGCAGGAGGGTTCAGTGTGGCCCTGGAGTGTCACCACTAGCACATCTTGGGGAGGAAAGGCCATGCTGTGGATGTCTCTGTTGCCTTGGAATGCTAAATTAATAGTGTCCCAGAGCTCAGAGGGCCACTTTCACACAACATTCTGTCCGGCGACCTCTATCTGTTCTGGATAGCAGCCACGGGCAGAGTCCAGGCTCAGGCTGCAGGCTCCAAGAGCATTGTAGGGAGATAGTGTCCTCCGTTCAGAGCTGTGCCCTGGCAAGATCCTAACCGTGGCTGCAACATTAGAAGAGCCTTGGGGCGAGAGAGATAGTAGATGGGTTATAGAAGATGGATATTACTATTCTGCAGCCAACCCAAGCGTGATATGAGCCATTTATGGTTCCCCACTCTGCATACTGAGTCAGGAGAAAGGCCTGAGCCTTATTAGGTGTGGATCCTAAACCTAAAGAAAGACATTGAAGAAGGGGCCTGGGCTGGGCCTTGTTTCTTGAGAGCCAAGTAGAGAAGCCAAGGTCCATGGAGAGTTCATGCTTTGCCAGCAGCGGTGGCGGCATTCTAGAACTCAAGTCTCCATGCCGCACCCTCTTTTTGTTTTTGTTTATGGATCATTCTCTGATGTTCAGGGCTTTCTCCTAGCTCAGGAAACACTCCTGATGGGGCTCAGGGAACCATATGGGATGCTGGGAATTACCCGGGTTAGTTGCTTAGAAGGCAGGTGTGCTACCTGCTGTACTATCGCTCCAGCCTTTACGCTGCCCTTTTCTGATTGTCAAAGTGGTACCGTTGTTTGCAGTCTTTTATTTTTTGGTTTTTGGGCCACACCGGTGATACTCAGGTTACTCCTGGCTCTGCACTTAAGAATCATTCCTGGGGGCCGGAGAGATAGCATGGAGGTAATAAGGCTTTCATGCAGGTCATCGGTTCAAATCCCGGCGTCCCGTATGGTCCCTCGTGCCTGCCAGGAGCAATTTCTGAGCATGGAGCCAGGAGTAACCCCTGAGCACTGCTGGGTGTGACCCAAAAAAACCACACACACACAAAAAAAGAATCATTTCTGGTGATTGCTTAGGGGACCATATAGGATGCTGGGGATCAAACCCAGGTCAGCCACATGCACAGCAAATGCCTTACCCACTATGCCTTATTGCTCCAGCCTCTACCAGTTTCTTTGTAGAAGTTAATTCAGAACTTGACTCCTAATTTGGCTACATTTTTTGGTTACTAGGCTGTACCAGTGCAGGACCTCACTTTAATCCTTTCGCCAAAAAGCATGGTGGGCCAAAGGACCAAGACAGGTGAGTGGCTGCCACTAAGCTTTCCCTGAAATTGTGGGGGTTCATCTGGGCAGATTGTGTGCAGGTAGCATGCTAAGAATTGGGACAAGTCCCTCATCTCTTGCTGTACCCCTCCACTCTATGCTGTTTCTCCACTGTGCTGGTGACTACTTCCTGGTGAAGAATTGACAAATGGAGACACTTAAAGAGAATTTGGCTTTATAGCATTTATTGAATTCAGAATACAAATGCCAAAAGGAACTGATACAGGAAATGTCATGAATAACAGTAATGGCACCACTAGCACAAAGATAAACCATCATTGGGAGACAGAGGAAGCTTTGCAGAAATATGTTTGAGAAATTTTGGTTGATGCTCTATGGGTAAGGGTCCTCAGGAAAATATTGTTTTTAAGGGCACAGATTAATTTTTCTGAGAGAGGCCTGGGGGCCTAGTAGGCCTGACTCAATAACTGAGAGTTTACCCTTTGGTCATTTACCAAACTAAGAGGTGTAGCACCCTGTCCCCCGACTCTCCCCTGCAATCTGTTGAGGGTTTTAAAAACCTTTTGGAAGAGCCTTTTGTTTCAGACGCACACTTGTTTTTAAGTCTTGTTTTTTCAAAACTTCATCATGAGAACAGGTGTTCTGTCATGTAGGTTGCTGGTCTGCCCTTGTAGTTCATGGTGCATAAACAGTTGGGACTCGGGTGACATGGGAATCCTGCTCATCTCTGATGTCTTCCCTCTCAGACATGTCGGAGACCTGGGCAATGTGACAGCAGGCAAAGACGGTGTGGCCACTGTGTCTATCCAGGATGCCATGATCACTCTCTCTGGGGAGCATTCCATCATTGGCCGCACCATGGTGGTAAGTGGACACGGACTCTGGGGTGGGGTGAGGGGGATTTTTAGGGCCTCAGGACTATTGATCCAGATTTCTGTGATCCGCATGAATCCCCTTCAGATTCATTAGCGTAGTTCTCTTGACGCTGAGGTCGGTGAGCACACCTGAGACCCACTTGGGAAGCAGATGTGTGATCACATTACATCTACATTGTGGAAACAGCCAGTCTGTTGTCACCTTGATGACTTCATGACCAGGATTTGTTCCCCTCAGTTGTGTTCCCTCAGTCTGATACTGGAAGAAGGCGGGGCTGAAGAGGACCCGAACACCACCCATTGACTGCTGCTGGTCAGCACCCCTTGTTTAGTGTGGGAAGCAGTTGCTAGTTACTCTGGGCTTGGACGGGGATTAGCAACTGGCTGATCAATGCAGAACTCTCAAGTGCTGGCGCCTACACCCTCCCCTCGAAGTAGCTTCCAGTCAGCCCATCTGCCTTGTTCTTTTAGCTGGTGGACGTGAAGCTGATAAAGGATGGAATCATGAGAATTTAGTCTTGCTCAATCTTTTTAGGATACTTATTTATAGAAATTGATTCCTTAGGCACCATTGAGTTTTCCTTTAGTTGACCTTTTTCTTTTCCCCACTGTGAAAGGACAACTGCTGCCTCCCTCAGGCCGAGCAGAGTTCAGCTTTAGTGTTTCTGAACCCTCAGCCCTCTAATATAACCTGTCTTTGCATAATTAAGAGAAAGGTTTGCTGATTGTTTTCATCATTAGTCTATTCCTGCTTAGGATTATAATGCCATTTCTTTTCTTTTTTTTTTTTAATGTCACTTCTAATTTTCAGGTAGTTGGCTATTTTTGTTAAGAGGTGGTAATTACTGGATGGCCCTGAGTGACATGTTCTTGACTTCATTTTTTGCAGGTCCATGAAAAAGAAGATGACTTGGGCAAAGGTGGAAATGAAGAAAGTACAAAGACAGGAAATGCCGGAGGTCGCTTGGCTTGTGGTGTAATTGGAATCGCCCAATAAACATTCCTTGGGACATGGCTCTGTCCTAGTAAACTGTTATCCTGCTCTGTAGAAATTCCACTCAGTAACATTAAACACTGTAACCATCAAAGTGGAATTGGTGTGACTTTTTTTAAATTGCATTAAGTGTGCCTATAATGAGAACTGATTATGAACGATTGGAAGATTTGTATAATTTTATAAAACTCAATTAAAACATACATTTTAATGAACTCTGTATGTTGCCAGACTTAATAACCTATGGGGTATTAAATTGTCCTCATTTCAATTCCCACTCAAGCCTGCAATAAACAAATACCCTCCAAGCACAATTTTTTTTTTTTTTTTGGTTTTTGGGCCACACCCTGTGACGCTCAGGGGTTACTCCTGGCTATGAGCTCAGAAGTTGCTCCTGGCTTCTTGGGGGACCATATGGGACGCCGGGGGATCGAACCGCGGTCCGTCCTAGGCTAGCGCAGGCAAGGCAGGCACCTTACCTCCAGCGCCACCGCCCGGCCCTCCAAGCACAATTATTTTGAGCTTATTAAAATTCTAAATTAGCTGGCACTATTAACACTGCCATTTTTGCAGGGCTTCTTTTGTTGTTGGGCCACACCCAGGGATGTTCAGGGGTCATTCTTGGCAGTGCTGGGTACCTGCCATGTGGGATACCAGAGATTAAACGTGCAAAGCAAGTGCTGCACCTACCTGCTATACTGTCTCCAGCCTCAACACAGCACTTTGGAATGTTTTAAATAGGGTAGGACAGTTTTTAGTTGCTAGCTTAAATCTTTCAATGTAGGGCTAGCCTTTAGCTTTAGAGAGCTAAGTATTCTCTGCCCAAGTATTTATTAGCATTTTGAGCCAATATACTAATTGCTTTTAAGAGCCCAGTGATAACTTAGAGGGCATTCCAGCCTCAGTTAACTAATAATGATTGATTTACCTACCTGCCCAATGACACATCCAGGGATTTAGTTAATAAAAGTAGAGGTCACTTGATTTCCAGATGGTGTTTAAAGAAACACTAAAAGAGAATGCTTCAGGCTTGACTATGGATTAGTCATTTGAGGTTCAGACTTGCTGGATATGTTCTTTTTAACAGAGACGTGAAATGTACAATTCTGAACCATATATATGTGGTGCACTTGAATCATGTGAAAACTATTTAGAAAGGAAAAGCTGTTTGGAAAAACTCAGTGTTTGAAAAGTTCTTATGTTGGTGCTAAAGAACAGTGTGTTCCCAACGGTTCAGACCACAGTTGGGAGTGTATTCTGCTACAAACCCGGGCTTGCTAGTGCCCTCCAAAGCTGTGTGTGTGGCATCACTGCCACTCAGTACTTGAAGTTTAATCAAGAGCTGATAGTGTGGTTGTAATACTGTCCAGTGGAAATACGGACTGATGTCCTGGAAATTGGACAATAACGTCCTTTCCAGAAGCATGTTCGATCTGCCAACTTTTCAGGGAGCCAACCTAAAATACTTGGACATCATCTTGGACACATAACTACAATGGTGAAGTGGGATTTTGTCTTTTTATCTGAAGTCAGCACATTTTCTAGATCATCTTCCCCACACAACTTTTTTGCAGTGATATTAAATTAAAAAAAAGTGGTGAAAAGTGGCTTCATGTGAGGCTGAGGCCAAGGCACAATGAAATTGGGAAGGGTCAGTCCAGAAGAAATACTGCTTCAAGGCCTGGGCTACTTGCACTGTAGATTGATGGGCAGAGCTGGTCTTCCTTGGCACTGAGTGGGTAGTCCAAGACACCTGCTGTTTGTGCTACTTCTGCCAGGTAATTTTGGTTGATGTCTTCTGATAATAGATAACCTACAACTATCTTCTCTATTACTTCAGCAGACTGAAGCACAAGAGATTAAGTTAATTTTCAGGTGGCAAAGGGCTCCGTCTCTCTAGCAGTAGAGCTTAATGGTAAGGGCAACAGGCAAGGTATTTCTAGGAACAGCAGGCCAATGACATCTAAGTCCTTTACATGACATAAAAGCTTATGGGCTGCAAAAGTTCATCTTGGTTTCTTTCACTCTTGAGGAATTTAACGGGGTGACAAAGCACAAATCTCCTGAATAAATAATAACCCAGGAAGCTAGATAATTTACAGTACAACGGTAATATTGGAATCCAATTTTCCCTCAGAAAAATTTCTCTTTACAGATTAGGGCAACCAGAAAACCAACGTCAGAAAAGAAAACTGAGTGAACTGCAAAACGAGCTTTTCAATTAACATTAAACCTCGAACCTTTACTTATGATTGAAACACTTAAAAAAAAAGTATTACAAATGAAACCATGTCTGAAAATAAAGATGTCTATTTCCATCAAGTAAACAAGTCTAATTTAGACTCCAAATACAGTATCAACAGCTCAAACGTCCATGGTGAACAATCCTTAAAGCAATGTAGGAAGAATAGCACACATTAAAGTTTGTTACGAAAATAGAGTTTATTAAAAACATCCCTATTGTTTTTGAGGAGCTTTCACCGTTACCTTGTCTTAAATTAAAAAAAAAAAAATAGAGAGCACTTCTAATTACGATTTGTAAACTTTTAAAAGTCAAAACTTTTAAAAAGTTACAGCAAAAAAAGGGTAATATTTATTCATCTTTTCAGTATTTTTTGTTATTTTTTCTGGCTATTTTTAAATAGAAGGGAAGCAATCAAATTGCTTACAATTCCCCACCAGCTACAGTGGGGCTGTGGTATCGCAGGAGCAAATATCATACAGCATCTGTACACGTCAAACTCTCCCCTCCACAAATCCCAGTCCCTAGCGTGGAGCTTCAGCTACGGAACTGGAATCCTTCTCGGGATCAATGGAGGAGGTAGCCGCAACAGGAGGCTCTTCGGTGGGCTTGACACCCGCCGCCTCGGCCTCCCCCTTGGCCAGTTCAGGGATAGGGTCGACAGGGCCTGCTGGGCGAGGAGGAGGCTCGAGGGTTTTGTTAGCAGCTGCCCTGTCTGTCACCTCTGACTTTTCCTTCCCTCGGTTCTCCTCCTTCTCTCTACGAGACTCTCGATCTCTCGAATCTCTTTCTCGGTCTCGGTGGCTGCTACAGCGTCTGTTCCTGTCCTCCAAGTCTCTGTGCCTGTCCCGGTCGGGGGTCCGCCTTCCCCATTCTCTCCGGTCACGCGTGCTGTTCTCTCGGTCATCATTCCGGTTCCCATACCGGTCACGGTCGTTCTCCACCCGATTCCCGAATGATCTGCGGCCGAACCTCTCCTGGTCTCTCCCTGCACTGAATTGCTGCCTGCCTTCATTTCGAAATCCTTGTGGTGGTGGTGGCGGCGGCTGCTGCTGCTGTTGTTGCTGTGGCTGCTGCGTTGGTGGTTGCTGAGTTGGTGGCGGCTGTTGTGGCTGTGGTGGTGGCGGCTGCTGCTGCTGTTGAGGTGGTGGCTGCCGGCCGTCCCTGTCTTCAGGACCACCAGGACCGGGCCCTGGGCCTCCGAGCCCCGGCATGCCACCGGGTCTGACGAAAGGGCCATGGGGTGGGAAGGGCCCTTTCATTCCATGAGGGGGAGGCATGCCGAAGCCCCCAGGACCCGGAGGTGGACCTCGATGCATCATGTGTGGTGGCATGGGCCGAGGTGGCATCATAGGGAAGCGCTGTAGGTGAGGGGGAGGCATTCCCGGAGGGCGCTGGAGTGGGATGAGGCCAGGCCGTGCACCGAGAAGACCGGTAGATGGGGCCTGGATTCCAACGACGGGTCCAGGTCCAGGTCCGGGTCCGGGTCCGGGTCCAGGTCCAACTCCTTGAGTACCTGCAAGGCAAGCACAGCAAAGATGCAATGAGACAGCCATGGAAGAGAAGGGTAGTCAGCTCACGGTAATTTCTGGGGCAGCCTGAAGGGAAAGAGAGGCTGATAGAGGATCTAGACCTTGGACTACACACGTGGGCCACTCAACATTGAGGGCCCAGGAAAGGCTTGTGGCAAGTATGATAATAGCAAACATGCTACAGCAGGGGTCTCAAACTCAATTTACCTGGGGGCTGCAGGAGGCAAAGTCGGGGTGAGGCAGGGCCGCATAAGGGATTTCGCTTACCGAATATTCGCAATAAAAAATCTCATTAGTAAGAAAAAAAAATCGCAAAAAATCACATTAAACATTTGCATACCCCGAACGGAACTGCTTGGGGTATGCGAATGTTTATTTAATTTAATTTTATTATTATTATTATTATTATTATTATTATTTTGGTTTTTGGGCCACACCCGGCTATGCTCAGGTGTTATTCTGCTCAGAAATAGCTCCTGGCAGGCAAGGGGGCCCATGTGGGATGCCGGGATTCGAACCAACCACCTTAGGTCCTGGATCGGCTGCAAGGCAAACAGCACTGTGCTATCTCTCCAGCCCCGGGTATGCGAATGTTTAATGCGATTTTTTTTCTGACTAATGCAATTTTTATTGCGATTATTCGGTAAGCGAATAATCGTAAATACTGCGATATTTGAAAGCTGGCTGCGGGCCACAAAACGTTGTACGAGGGCCGCGAGTTTGAGACCCCTGTGCTACAGAAAAGACAGTCACCTGGTCAACCACCTGGTCAACCACCTGAGCGCACCAGAAGCCCAGCAAGTAGATAAAGCAATGAAGTCACTGGGTTTATGCCTAAAACTCCTGTAGGCGCAGCTCAAGCACACACCGTGGATACTGCTCACAGGAAGGAAGGATGGCCACTTAGCACCACCTTAGGAGTGGAAAGGGAGTGCTGTTACCCATTTCCTTCTCTGCATACTTAAATATCACAGGACAAACACTCCCGTCAACTAGGGCTGCCTCTATAAAGGGAACATCTCGACACTGTTAGAATATGCCATGTCTTGATAGGCCAGGCCTCTTTCGCCTGGCTGTTAGAACCCGAGTGGGAAACTTGGAACATGAAGACAAAGCTCAAACGAAGCCAGCTGAGCACCCTGCATTCCCAACCTCACCCACCAGGGTGCCTCAGCATGCTAGCTCATATTCTCCACTCAAGCCTGCCTGCTAGCCTGGATTGAGTTGTGAATCCCGAGATTTTCTATAGAAATGACAAGAGTGAACAAACTATTTCAATTTCTATATCTGCAGAACCCAGCATGTAGTCCAATACTGTTCTGTGAATGCAATACACATTCACAATGTAACCTGGCACTAACCACTTTGGATATTTTAGTCAATAAAAGACCTTTTTTGGGGGTTATAGAGCTAATACAGTAGGCAGGGTATTTATTTGCTTTGCACTAATCAGGGCTTAATCCCTGGCACCCCATAAGGTCCCAAGAATCCATTAGGAGTGACCCTTCACCCCATCCCTCAAGAAATCTCATTTTGAATGCTTGAGGACAAGTTTGGTGAAAATAACAATTTACACAAGAGTGGTCCTAACCCATGTCTCAGAAAAAAACGAGGCTACTAATCTGACATTCATTAATGGGACAAAATACCTAAGAAGGAGCATGTTTCCCTCTTAGAAACAATTTCTGTTTTCTTTACCTTGATTTCTTCCTATGCCCTCTCCCAAGTATTCTATCAACTATCGCCTAATCTTGTGCCCTACTAACACCCAATTTTCACTGGTGTCCCTTGGAATATCCTGGGGGGAGGGTTTGCAGACTTAATGTATGGTAGTGGTGGGGAACTGGCTCCCAATATAAAAATACTGACATAGCACAAAACTAAAATTCTACCCCACTTCTATTTCAACAGTTGTGAAATACCCCAAAACTAAACCTGCAAACAGTATTTAAAATTCTGATCATTGGGACTGGAGAAACAGTACAGTGGGTATGATGCTTGTCTTGGATACAACCATCCAGGTTTGATCTTTGGCATCTCATGTAGTCCCAAGAAGGAATTCCTCAGTAGAGAGCCAGGAGTTACCCCCCCCCCCCCAGCTCCATCACTGCCAGGTGTGGTTCTAAAACAAAATTCTAATCATTAAGAACCTTGTGTAAAACTGGCATATATCTTGCTCTTTTCACAAGCTCCTTCTAGTCTTGGGAAAATCCCAGGGCCAGAGATGGCTCAAACGGCTGAGCACAGCCAGAGAGATAGCATTTGCCTTGCATGCAGAAGGTTGGAGGTTCAAACCCCCGCATCCCCTATGGTCCTCCGAGCCTACCAGGAGCGATTTCTGTGCATAGAGCCAGGAGAAACCCCTGAGGGCTGCAGGGTGTGACCCCAAAACAAAAAAAAAATAAAAATAATAAAAAAAGGGCTGAGTAAATGGGCACACTATGCTAAAGCCCTGGAGCACTGCTCAGTGACCACCCCTCACCCCGTCCAGACAGAGCCAGGCGTGTCTCCTCAAAAAATAAATGACACCCCCCCCCAAAAAAACCCATAAGATACACACACAGAGCCATGCCCTATGTTCTATCTCAGTGGGAAATAAACCAAATCAAACCTTCAGTGAATATTACTGGATGTTTTACAAAATCACCTCAAAGTTGAAATTGTTGGTATAGTCCTAACTGTAGACTTCAACTCAAAACAAGCAACCCAAAATGAATATACCTTGAGTACTTTTCCTCCAGTGTTTACACACACACACACACACACACACACACACACACACACACACACACACATTATATTTAAAAATGCAACTGGAGGGCTGGAGTGATCGCACAGAGGGAATGGCATTATCCTTGCATGTTTACCTGGGTTTGATCTCTTAACATCCCATATAGTAACCCAAGAATAACCCTAGAATGAGATGTGGCCCGAAAACTCCGAAAGTTAACTTGATTTTACCGTTTTTATTTTTGTTTTTAGGTCACAACCAGCGGCACTCAGGGTTACTCCTGGCAGAGATGCAGGGATTCGAACCACTATCCATCCTGCTTCGGCTGCTGCAAGGCAAACACTCTACCACTGTGCTGTGCTCTCTGGACCCTCCCTGTTGGTTTTTATTCAAAGGTGAAAAGGACCTAAGTTTCAGAGGTCAGGGTGAAGGAAGGCGATCCAAGTCTTCTTAAGAGTCACATGCAGAAGCCTCTAAGATGAAACAACGGGAAGGGCGGACCTCTTCCAATTTCCTGGTGCTTGTTTTTATAACTACCAACTGAACACTGGCCAATGAACAAAAGCATCCCTCAATGTTGTCCAGAAGACATAAAACAGGCAGATTTCATTCAAGAAAAACAAGCCTTTAGGCATCTATCTCTGAGGTCACATTTAAAACTCCTTTAAAGTACTAGCTTTGGGGCCACATCTGGCACTGCTTGGGTTCAATCTGGACCTCCCGCATTGAAAATATGCTCTCCAGCACCAAAGCACACTTAAATCTTTTTGGGATAAACCTTACAGTGCTCAGAGCTCATTCCTGGAAAGATTTGGTCAACCAAATGGGGTGCTGAGGATTGAATCTGGGTTGATGATGTGTAGGTCAAGTGTCCTATCAGGTGCATTATCTCTCTTTCCAACTCCTAGAGGCAATATTTTTATTTATGGTCAGGCCCTGTGGTGCTTAGGGATTAGTTACTCCTGGCTCTATGTAGATTTTATTTTTTATTTTTTGTTTTTTTGGGTCACACCTGTGGTGCTCAGAGGTTGCTCCTGTCTGGCTTGTGGGATCATATGGGATGCCGAGATTTGAACCACCATCCATCTTGGGTCAGCTGCGTAAAAGGGAAATGCTCTACCGCCAGGCCCTTATAGCATATTCTTTTTTTTTTTTTGGTTTTCGGGCCACACCTGTTTGATGCTCAGGGGTTACTCCTGGCTAAGCGCTCAGAAATTGCCCCTGGCTTGGGGGGGAACCATATGGGACGCCGGGGGATCGAACCGCGGTCGCGATCTTTCCTTGGCTAGCGCTTGCAAGGCAGGTACCCCACCTCCAGCGCCACCTCGCCGGCCCCAAGCATATTCTTAATTAAGAAAAAATATTCATTTATTTGTTCCAATCATGTGGATACTTATTCTTGGGATCATTTGTATACACAAACCTTTTACTTGATTTTTAGAAATAAGTAGATTTTTACTTATAAATGGTTAAAACCAGCAAAACCTCTAAGTTCCTTTGTTGCAGAAAATGGCTCTAAGGGGCAGAGCATATGCTTCAAAGGGCCTGGGTTTGATTTCTAGTACCACATGATATCCCAATACCACTAAATGTGTCCCCCCATCAAAATTCCTGGAAGAGTAACCCCATAGTGCCAAACTGGTACTCAGACCACAGAAGTGCTGAAAAATTTTTGACCTATAGTTTATGTAATTTGATAAGTAAAGAGGTACTAGTACTCCAGTTTACATTTTACAATGAATATTGCTTTTATAATAAAATATTAAAAAATCCAGTGGCATGAGCCTTTGATATGCAAACCCATTTTAATTTGTATTATGTACAGGGGTCAAGGTTCTTGCCTGCCTTGAATGTGGCCATTCTGGCTTATTTCCCAATACATGAATCCCTTGAACCCCTCACTAGAACTGATTGTTGAACAGAGCTGGGGAGTAGCTTCCAGAGCATTGTCAGGTATAGCCCTTCTCCCAAATAAAAAAAAGCTAACATGCACATACCTATGAAATATACAGTGAATAATCTAGGTCCAAAGGGCATTCAAACATTACATTTACTTGCAAGTATGTTTACTGTCATTTTCAAACTAAAAATCTTATTTTTAGACTGAGTGAACGACTTATATTTCCTAACATATCTAACGTGTTGACACAAAGCTGAGTCAGAGTTCTTTCCTCCAAATAAGACAGCTCGTAGAGAAACAGATCTTGACTGCTTTATGATTGGCACAATCATATGATGACAAAGGTAGAAGTCCCAGGGGATGTCTGAGTTGGTTCTCAAGGAAAAACAGGAGCCAACAGGAGTAAGGAAGGACATTACTGATGAAGTTCAAGGCTTCATCAGAGCGCTGCTCTGAGAGCTACAAGACAATATCCTCTGAAACTACAGAGGATGAGCAACGAGGTTTGCATAAATTCTTAACCATTTAAGAAACATGGGCTCATGATGCCCAACAGTTGTGCTGTGTCAATTCAGAGGTCTTCTAAGTCTTATGTGAACAGGAATGGGGACTTGATTCTGAAGGAAGTTTGAGAAAACTACTGGAAAATTTCTGGCACAGGCAGGTGATATTGGGTTCATGTTTTCCACCCTTTGGGCTAGAATTCGGGAGGACAATGGAGAGCCCTAGGCTCTAAAGTCAAATTGAGACAACTGAATCAGAGGAGCTATAACAGAAAAGCAACGGATTCAAGACATTTGGTACAGAGGACTGACAAAACACAGGGAAACACTGCTCTCCACTGTATGGCTGCAAAGGAACTAGCGCCAAAACAGAAATTTAAGAGGAATCTCTGGAAACAGGTGACCAAAGGGCCTAGATTGTATCTGAAGGAAATAAAATATACAGAGACTGACTTTATACATACTCAGAAATTATATAGGGAGAATGAAGACAAAATGTTAATCAGAACATGAAAAGAAACCTAGAGAAATATATTTTTAGAGAAGTTACTCTAAAATATCCAGAATATAAAGTATTTTAGATGTGGTGCAATGGTAAATGCAATGCCACATCATGCATGTTTAGATTACTTAGGGGGGAAAATACAGAGAAATAGGATACCTAAATAAACAGTAAACTAGAACAAAGGAGAAAAAAAAAAAAAAAGCAACAGCACAAAATAACCAAGATTGAACTGTGGACATTTCCTATGGTAAGTAAAACTTGCACAATGAAAAAATAGAAGCCAAGAAAGAGAAGGGGTAATGGTATTGCTATCTATAGAAGCTTAGAATTAGGCGAGATAAAGAACAGATAGGCAGGAGTATGGTAAGGGCTGTAAGAATCTCAAATAGGCATGCTCTGTCCAGAAGAGACTTCTGGTGTCTGAAGGCAGAAGATAGACACTAAAGATCACAAGGTTGAGGGAGTGGCTAGAGAAATGGGCTGGAAGCTTTCTCAGGATGTCAATCTAAGTGAAGGAAGGTGTGAGAAGAGGGAAAGGGACCTCTAAAAAGGGAATGTTCTTCCTCAAAGCGTTCTCTGCCAGATGTCCTGTCTCCCACCTCACAAAGCCCCTTGCCAGGACCTCACCATAGAAGCAACTTTTTGAGTTCACATCTACAGATGCCCCTACTCCCTGACCCTTCTCCCCAAGTCTGCAATCTTATTAGGACGTTTTTGCCCTGACACCCTTCATATTTTTACTGTTCTCCTTACCTGGCTTGGAACTCATGATTCTTCCTCACCAGTTACCTGAAAAACCCTCAGTATTTGTTTTCATGGCAAATCTCGTAGCTAAGTTATACCTGAACGCGGTTGGGGAGTAAGGGTGGTGGTGATTCTACCTGGTACATACTTTCTTTTGGGGGGGGGGGAGAGGGGGTGAGCCACACCCAGTGACGCTCATGTATTACTCCTGGCTATGCACTCAGAAATCGCTCCTGGCTTGGGGGACCATATGGGATGCCAGGTGGATCAATGCAGTCTGCCCTAGGACCTAGGTTATCTCGGGCAAGGCAGACGCCCTACCGCTTGCCCCACTGCTCCAGCCCCTACCTGGTACATACTTTAAACTCATAACCACAGGGTCAGGGAGAAACACTCAGGTGCAGGGGCACAAGAATGGAATGTGGGGGCCAGAGAGATAGCATGGAGGTAAGGCATTTATCTTTCATGCAGAAGGTCATCGGTTCGAATCCCGGCGTCCCATATGGTCCCCCTGTGCCTGCCAGGAGCGATTTCTGAGCATGGAGCCAGGAGAAACCCCTGAGCGCTGCCGGGTGTGACCCAAAAACCACAAAAAAAAAAAAAAAAAAAAAAGAATGGAATGTGGAAGGCCCAGAGCTCAGTTACTGGCACTGTTACATAGACTCTGTGTGGCATTGGCCAAATTTTTTTTTTTGGTTACCAGTTCTCAGGAAGTCACTCACCTTGCAGTGCTTACAGACTATGCAGGACTGGGCTGCTCATGCAAAGCAAGCACTTTAATCCTTGTACTATCCTTTTAAGTCAATTCACATATTCCTATCCCTAGATATCTAGTTCATGTTAATGGTTTGCCTTAATCCTCTGTCCGTGCTTCATTGTTAACTTCAGTGATTAAAAAAAAAAAAAAACATAGCTAACAACTCACCCATATAAACTACAGCTTTTAATATATCTGGAGATGGTAACTATCTAGTTTCTCAAAGGAAAAAAAAAATCTCCCTTCTCCATGACCACTCCCCATTTCCACCACATGCCCTCATCTCCAACGACTCAAATACTCTGTCTACATTAGCCTGCTCTTTCCTTTCCATAGGAGCGGAATCCGTGTGGCCCTGAGACCGCCGCCTCTGTTCATGGTGTGTTTTCTTGAGTGTGAGCCATGTTGGAAACGTAACACAGAAGGGCTTCAGTTCTTCATGTGACTATCACGTTTTATTTATTCTAGTTGGTTTACCATCAAAGTAACAAAAAGACCTTTGTACAAACCTTTGCATCACCCTACCAGCAAACCTACTAAATATGACAATCCATGTAACATGTGTCCCAATGGTTAAGCTCTTTTTTTTGTTCTTTTGTGCCACAGACAGTACTGATCAAGATTTACTCCTGGCTTTGCACACATGAATCACTCCTGGGGAACTCACATACTATGTGTTACTAGGGATTGAACCTGGGTCAGCCATGACCTAGGCAAGTGGAATGACCAATGTACTATCTCTCCAACTTCCAAATACCTCTTCTTGCACATTCCCCCCCACCATTGGCAATGCCAGCAATGGATGTCAGTTTTTTTGATGTTTGAACATAATCCATCTTTGCAACTACTGTTCTACTAACCACCCCTATATATATATATATATATATATATATAGGTGTGGAAGTGAACATTAATATATATATAGCGAATCTCAAATTTTATCTTATTCTAATCTCATAAATCAGGTTTCTAGAACCATCATTTCAATGAAATCACTTTTGTTTTTCAGTCACCCCGAAGCCTTAATAGTGCATGGCTTCTTTTATTTTTGGGCTACACCTGCAGTACTTAGGGGACCATGTGGGATGCTGGGATTAGAACCCAGGCCAGGGGCTGGAGAGATAGCATGGAAGTAAGGCATTTGCCTTTCATGCAGAAGGACGGTGGTTCGAATCCCGGCATCCCATATGGTCCCCCGTGCCTGCCAGGGGCATCCCCTGAGTGCTGCCGGGAGTGACCCCAAAACCAACCCCCCCCCAAAAAAAGAACCCCGGCCAGCCATGTGCAAGGCAAATGCTCTACCTGCTGTGCTATTGTTCAGGCCGCAATCAAAGGTGAATGTTTAGCCCAGTCAGGTCTTAAGACAGGTCTTAGAGCTCTTTCCCTGACTCATCAGCATCAATATTAGTGTTACCTCCATCTCCTTCCTGTCTGGTTACCTGTCTCCTAACCCACTGGTGGCAACATTTCACTGCTGGCCAACAGACAAACCAGTTGTTAAAGATGTTGGAGTAGAGTGATACAAAACTGTGTTGGTCATTATGTAGCCAGGATGTAAGCAACTCTGATGGCTTAATCTCCCGTGTACAAAATGTTACTTGTAACACTTAAATAAACGAGTTCGCACTATATGGGACCAGCTGTTATAAGCTCCTAACTGCTGGCATATTCTCCTGACTTTTCTTCGTATGTTTATCTCAAGAAACCTAGCAGGTTTGAGTGTCTTTAAATCTGACATCTATACTGAAATATCAAAGTTAAAAATCCAATGCTGGGGCCAGAGCAGTGGTGCAAGCAGTAGGGCGTTTGCCTTGCACATACTAACCTAGGATGGACTGCAGTTTGATCCCCTGGCGTCCCATATGGTCCCCCATATGGAACAATTTCTGAGCACATAGCCAGAACCCCTGAGTTGCACCGGGTGTGCCCTCCTTCCCCAAAAAACCAAATCCGATGGTTTAAAAACTGATATCCTGCTCCCAAACCTACTCCCCCCCCCCCAGTACTTCAATAATGGAAAAGTATCATTCTATAAAATGCTCATGCCCAAAACTTAACAATTTGGTGGGTCATACCCGGTAGTGCTCAGGGAGGGGATACTCCTGACTGCGCTCAGAAGTCACTCCTGTCAGGCACAGGGACCATATGGGATGCTGGGATTTGAATCAGTCTGTTCTGATTCGACTGTGTTCAAGGCAAACACCCTACTGCTGTGCTATCTCTCTGGCCCTTAGCTTAACCTTTTTTTTTTTGGGGGGGGGGGGGGAGAAACGGCACACCTGGTGATGCTCAGCAGTCACTCCTGGCTAGGGGGACCATATGGGATGTTGGGGATTGAACCAGGTCCGTCCTAGATAGGCCACGTGCAAGGCAAACGCCATACTACTGTGCTACAGCTCCGGTCCCCCTAGCTTAACCATTTTTGACTCTCTTCTTCCCACATCCCAGACATAAGCTTCTTTTGGGGAGAGTAGTGTATGGGGGGTGGGGGTGGGTATTAAACCTAGCAGTGCTCAGGGTTACTCTTGCCTGAGCTTAAAGGACCATAGGGGCTGCTGGTCATCAAACCCATGTGGTCGCATACAAGGCAAGTGCCCTACCCACTACACTATTGCTCTTATTCTTTAAATCAATTCAGAACCCAGTCAACTTATTAATTGCATCAGTATCAAGCCAATACCCTATTATCTATCCATTTGCCATAGGAGAACCACTTTCATAGCCCACTTTCATTTTTACTAATGCCTACTATTCTCGAATAGTAGCCAGTCATCCTTTAAAAACACAAATTCATGAACACTGTTCAAAATGCTTCCTTGTCAGCCACTGCCTCTTCCCTTTGGCTCATTCTGGCTCCCCAAATGAATTCCCCCTAGCATCACATTTCCTTTAACAATTCCATATTTAATCCTGCAACCCTACTTGTCTTTTCTCCTATGCATGATTATTTTCATATTAGATACCAAGATGAGATGGTCTCCTTAATTATCCTATTTCAAAGAGCATGTTCTGGGCCTGATAGTATGGTGCTTGCCTTGTATGCAGCTAACGTGAGTTTGATCCCTAGCATCCCATATGGTCCCTCTGAACCATAATGATCTCTGAGAAGATCATTACATCAGAGACGTAAGCCCTGTACAGTCAAGTGCGCCCCCAAATTAAAAAATGGCACATTCCAGGCCGAAGAGATAACATAGAGGTAAGACATTTGCCTTGCACGCAGAAAGACGGTGGTTCAAATTCTGGCATCCCATATGGTCCCCCAAGCCTGCCAGGAGCGGTTTCTGAGCGTAGAGCCAGGAGTAACCCCTGAGCACTGCTGGGTGTGACCCCAAAACAAAAACAAACAAAAAAAGGGGGCACATTCCATGATATTCCATTATTCTGCCTTACTTTTGTCCTAAGAATATCTATCTCCACATGACACTTATTAGTTTAGTTCTCCTCTAAGTTCATGATATAAGTTTGGTATAACTCAGTAGTGCAACCCATCATCTAAATCTAAAAAGTAGGCTCCAAGACTGGCTTGTTTATTTAGGTATCTCCAGTCCCCAGAAGGGTGCTGGGCAAAGAGAACTGAGTAAATGTATGTTGATAGTCCGAATGAGTGGAACCAATGTACCAAGTAGATTCCTCTAGTGGGCCAGAGCAGAGGTTACTCGGTCCAGGTCTCTCCCCCAGGGCGGTGAGTCGTCCATTTATGAAGACCTGCAACTTCATTGTTTTTCAAAGCGAAACACTTTTACACTTGCAAATTTTTTTTCACAAATCTTCCATTTCTAGTTACATGTTTTTGTTCCTAATACAATGTCACCGTAGCCTTTGGTATGAATCCAAAATGAAATCTTCCAATCACTCTTAGTTCTCCCATCAATGCCCTGACATCATTAGGCATAGATGTGCGCACGCACACACACACACCACACACACACGAAATCTTCCAATCACTCTTAGTTCTCCCATCAATGCCCTGACATTAGGCATAGAGCGTGCGCGCGCACACGCATACACATACACACGCACACTCCTTTAGTATTTATCTTAGACCATGGGTCCTCAAAATTTTTTAAACAGAGGGCCAGTTTACTGTCTCTTAGATCACTGGAGGGGCCAGACCATAGTTAAAAAAGAAAACAACCCCCAAAACTATGAACAAATTACTATGAATACTGCATATGTTATTTTGAAGTTAAAGAAAAAAAAGGGAACAAATACAATATTTAAAATGAAGAACAAGTAAATTTAAATGTAAACAAACCTAGATGTATTTCAATGGGACCTATGGACCTGCTTTCGGTGGGCCTTGGTTTGAGGACCCCTGCCCGAGACTGAAAGAAGTTGAGAAACAGAGAGGAGGGGAACCAGAGTGTGGTGCACATCCCACACATATGCACAGTGGGGCCTGAGATGAGTCAGCTGCTTAGCAGGACAGGCAATGGCAAAAAACACTGGGTGGGCCAGTGAGGACAACCCTGACCCTGCCTTAGACTTAAAAAAAAAAAAAAAATTCAATCATGAGGAGCACAGCTTCATACATGTATTTGCTTTTGTCTAGGCCCACCTACTGTATTTATGGCATAATAATTTTGAAACTCAAAATTTTGAGAGTAGTGCTGTGTTAGGAGCCAAGGAGAACAAAACCTAAGGGGGCTATAGGATCAGGGAGCTGGCTCAAGGGGGAGTGAACAGGCGGATGGCCTAGAGTCCCAGGACTACCTGGAATGCAATATGATTGTCGAACCCCGAGCACTAGTGACCACTGATGAGCAGGTAGTAGCCCCCAAAGAATAACAGGGTATGGCCTCAATACAATAATGGTAAAAAAAATATTAAGAAGTGAACTAGTTTTAAGAGCAATTTAAAATTGTACCACACACACACTGAAATTACATAAAAATATTGGCATGTATATTGTAAGATATATTTGAGAAATGAGTTTTTGATACATATATATATGAGGTACACAAAAATGAAATGTCTAATAATAAAAACGAGACTTTCAAAAGGAAGTAAGAAATCAATGATCACTTTAAAAATAACCTTTTCATTTTTACAAAATAATGTTCAATGGGCTGTCATTAATTTTCAGTGTTTCATTTATATATGCTTTGCAGGATTCTTAAACTCCAATTTGGCAAATGGAGCTATGACTTACTTAAGAACTTTGCTATTACAGTAAAAGTTTTAGAATATATGTAACATAACATTACAGTAGAAAATTATTTGCTGGCAAATCTTACCTGAAAGTCTTCACTGTAATCTTTGTCAATCAAAAAAACCCTCCTAGTGTCCAGAATTCCTGCCCCTTTGCCCTTCCTCAAGCCCCAAAACATGTCCATCCAAGAAAGATTTACATTCAAAAGAGACTTTTTAAGACTGGAATTCTGGAACCTCAGAAGTAGGGGAGATGGAGACAATATTATAAGCTGTTTCAGTTTTTAGCCCAAGCCCTTCCTCGTGGCTGAAGTGCTTCTTCACCTTCTGAGAAAGTAGTGTATTCATGCAGAAATCCAGGTCAAAAGAAAACGACAGTGGTGGAGTCATCACTATTAATTATACATAACCTCCACAGGATAATGATATTACAAAGTCTAATGGGGAACCACTTCTACTACGAAACACCAGTGGAATAACAATACTTAAGAATATCAAGTTATTGGTTTTTTTTTTTTGTTTGTTTTGGTTTTTGGGTCACACCCGGCGGTGCTCAGGGGGTTACTCCTGGCTGTCTGCTCAGAAATAGCTCCTGGCAGGCACGGGGGACCATATGGGACACTGGGATTCGAACCAACCACCTTTGGTCCTGGATCGGCTGCTTGCAAGGCAAACACTGCTGTGCTATCTCTCCAGGCCCAAGTTATTGGCTTTTCAATATTTGTTTTTTTGTTCACACCTGGAGGTGCTCAGGGTTACTCTTGGCTCTGCACTTAGAAATCACTCCTGGTAGGCTCAGGGGACCATATGGCATACTGGGGAACAAAACCGAGTTGGCTGCTGCATGCTATCACTCCAGCTCAAGAATATGAAGTATTTAAGAACTTTCAGAGTAGAACACTTTTTGAGGATAACCAAAGTCAACTAACTGGTTTTTGGGGATCAAGTCAAATAGCTCAGTGTCCTCTATCAAATTTAACATATCTAAACTGTTAGTTAACAGTAAGAAAAAATATTAAAGCTGTGAAACTGCATTAAAAAAATATCAGATGTTATGAAAAAAAAAAAAAAAAACAACAGTCCTTGACTTTTTAGAATTATCTTCAGGTTTCCTTTGAATGTAATTTGCATTAGTAGATTGGTGCTCTAAACAGTGTTAACAACTATTAAATTAAAAAACCAAAAACTTAAGCCTAAGTAAACCACAAATCAAATACCAGTTATAAAGCAATTACTGAAATGAATAGTGAAACTACTCATCTTCTAGGCAGTTTTAATATTGTAAGTATTGCATAAAAGCACAAACACCTGTTTAAATATAATCCACAAACCAATTCTGTCCACATCATTTCCTGAAGTGTCCATATGGGAGCGTCAACACAAAAGCGTAGTGAAGCCATGCAGGTATGTGGAAAGATTAATCACTAACTAATAACAACCTGCAAATGACCAATTTGTGACTTGTTTTAAATTCCTAGTAACCAAATTCAGGAAAGTATTTTTAGTTCTCAACCACTGATTCACCATCACTTATGACAGTGCAACAAAATGGTGAGAATCTTTGCATGTTGATAATGAATCAATGTATCTGGCAAAAGCAGCAGCTTTAATTTTCCACAAAAGGGCTGAGTCCAACTTAGTGTATTTTTCTTTTAAAAGGTATTCTGGATATATTGATAACACAGTAGAGATATGTAACACAAACAAACTTTTTTGCGTATTTTTTTATTGTTTAGAACACTGAAGTAACCCAAATCCACATTACAATAAACGTTTCTTTTTAATAAAAAATACTTTACATTGTATTAGATACATGTAATACAAGTTCTTTAAAATGTACACACACTTATACAGTAAAAAGAGCTGAATTGTTATATCTTTAATATTCCTCTCCTAAATGATCAACAACAAAAGATTATTCCTTTAGCTTTAATGAAATCACCATTATTCTGCTAGTTATTTTGGAGTGCAAGTTACTAAAAAGAGTTTTAAGTAATGATGAATTATTTTTGAGTCAAATGATTATTTTTTCATCAATTACTAAAATAATTAGTTTTTTCCCCCAAAATGGAAGTCCAGTTCTCTACAAATTTGCAATATGGACCACTTCAGTCTAATTCCAGATATAGGTAGTCTTCGTTTTCAAAATAAGGCACACAAAAGTCTTGTCATCCAAAAATTCTTTAAAAAAATATATTTAAAGC
Source organism: Suncus etruscus (assembly GCF_024139225.1). Classification (NCBI taxonomy): domain Eukaryota; kingdom Metazoa; phylum Chordata; class Mammalia; order Eulipotyphla; family Soricidae; genus Suncus; species Suncus etruscus. Next base: position 44,567,841 of record NC_064860.1, on the reverse strand, counting down.
ACTCCCTCGCCTCCTAAATATAGTAATTATGTTCCTCGTAGAATTTTGGAAGATCCGCTGAACATCTGTTTAGCTCCTTGTGACTTTAAAAATGTCAGTCACATTTCAGACATTAAGACCCAAGAACTTAGTTGAGTCTCAATGATATATTAATCTATCATTGTACGAAAACTGAGTACTATTTATAGGCATAAGACACTGCAGGTTGAACTATTTAAGCAAAATGTCACTATGACCAACATATTTTCACAGTAAGTCAATAATGACATATATGTGGGAACATATAATTTGTTCTAATTAATTTGTCATAAAAATACCTGAGACAACTATGTCAACATTCCCCCTCTCCTGGCAAAAAAAAAATTTGCTTCCTCTTTTTGAGATTTAAATAAAACAGTCAAAACCAAATCATAGCTAAATAAATGACTTCAGAATTAAAATAAGATGTTCTTTTTTTTTTTATTTTGGTTTTTGGGTCACACCTGGCAGTGCTCAAGGGTTACTCCTGGCTCTGCACTCAGGAATCGCTCCTGGCAGGCTTGGGGGACCATATGGAATGCCAGGATTCAAACCACAGTCTGTCCTCAATCGGCTGTGTGCAGGCAAATGCACTACTGCTATGTAGTTTCTCTATGTAGTATCTCTCCAGCCCCAAAATAAGATGTTCTTGAGATATTATAAAGATTTCTACTATTCCTTATTTTTACTAAGCTCCTACCACTCACTCACTGTGTGCTAACCCCAAGGTAACCTCTGAGAGAGCTGTTTTTATAATCTTTATAACTGAAGTCGTGCATTACTGTTTAGGCATCAAGTTTTCTAGAGTAAAATTAACTTTTTTTTTGTTTATTAGAAGAGGACACACTAGAGCACCAAAGGGAAATTTGGGGACATCTGAATTTTATTATTCCATAACCTGGCTGACACCCAGAACATCTCTAACTGCCCATCTTTCAGAGCTGTAGTTATTTATTGGGCTTGATTACATTCCTTTACCAAAATAATGTAGCTGGGTTTGGACTTCTGAATAAGTCCTCCTTTACTTACATACATTCAAAAACAATTTCTCTACAAGGTCAAAATACACAGAATAGTCTCTTTCAGATTTCTCGGATTTCTAAGTGTTTTCTGGTAAATATGGATCACCCCCAGTAGAGCTAAGACATAGGAAACAGGGATTCCCACAAGGCCTGGCCCACTAATTGACATTTGAAATTTTGATACTTGGGCCCAACAAAAGGTTATACTTAAATGGAACTAAAATATACTTCAGTTCTAAGTGCTTTTTTTATTTGGGGGGAAGTGATTTGGGCCAGACCCAGTGATGCTCAAGGGTAACTCCTGGCTTGGGGAACCATATGGGATGCCGGGGATCGAACTGCGGTCTGTCCTAAGTTAGTACGTGCAAGGCAAACACCCTACCACTTATGTCACTGCTCCGACCCCTCTAAGTGCTTTTTAAAATTACACAAAATTAACTGTACTTCAGTTCTAAGTGCTTTCTAAAGTCACACCAAATTTTAACCTTCAGATTTGGATCAGCCTTGAGTTCCTAAATTTTGCTTCAAAAGTTATAGAAAATGATCATTAGGATACAAACAGCCCTGTAATAAAACCAACAAACTAACTAACCAATCTTCCACCCACTTACTCATAAAGTAAATGTACTTCTTCTGGAGTTCCACTCTATGGGAGACAGATATCCAATAATATGTCAGGTAACAATATATATTAAGGAATTTGACATTTTTCTAGTACTAAAGTCAATTCTTCAAGCTCACCTACATCTGTTTCAAGTGTTGTGCAGATTTAAATCACACACCATTATTGTAGTGATATGAAATACAGGGCAGGGTTTTTGAGGCCCGAGCGCTGAATCAGAGGCACACTACTATTTCAAAATATTTGAAAGTAGTTGCCATTAAACCTTTAGAGATGATGAAACCTTTTTGGCTCCATCAAACACCTTACTAAGCCCAGGTAAGCAGTGCAATACAGCTTCTTAATAATTTCAATTGGTCTTTAACTATGAAGGATAACTCCATTACAGAGAATTAATAATCAGGGTATGAAGTGAAGGAACGATGTGATCAGAAAATTCTCTAAGGCTTAAAATGCTGTGTTGTGCAATGATCTTATTTCAATTGCAAGAGAGGGAGAGAGAGAAAAAGAGACAGATCCAGGGGGGATAGGACAGGATAGAACACAACACCTAAAGTGATCTCCCCCAAAATATTAGCATTTTCCAGCTCGTAAGGTCAACAATTCATCTACCATGTGATTTCTATTAGGATAAAGACTTACTGAACAATTTTCATAGAAATCATTCCCCATTATGAGATGACTACTGCTATTTTTTTTGTTTTTTTTTGGGCCACACCCATTTGACGCTCAGGGGCTACTCCTGGCTATGTGCTCAGAAATCGCTCCTGGCTTGGAGGGACCATACGGGACACTGGGGGATTGAACTGCGGTCGTCCTACGCTAGTGCTTGCAAGGCAGACACCTTACCTCTAGCATCACCTTCCCGGCCCTTTCTATTTTGTGTCAAACTTTTGTTTGCTTTTTGAACCACTCTGGTGATGCTGAGGGAACCATATGAGGACCCGGGGATTGAACCAAGATGAACCACGTGCAAGGAAGATAACCTATCCGCTGCACTACTGCTCCAGCCCCACCTGTGCCAAATTTTAAGCTCAAATTCTCTACACCTAGCATGTGTACTACGAGAAGGTAAAATTTAAGTTTATTGTCAGGCTAAGCTCAATATTAGAGAGGGTAGAAGACAACATGCTATTTAAAAACAAATTTTTATTACATTGTAGTACATGCACAAAGTAAAAATTTCCAGCAGGTCTAGATAAAATGTGAAAAGTCCTATATCACAAACCAATACCCCCAAATCCTATACCTCAAAGGTAATCAATGACTCTTTCCTAAAATAAATCTAAGATTAAGGAAGGAAACATGCATACAAATACACCTCTCAAAAATAAAGTGGGTTTACGAACTAGCTAAGGAAAACTAACTATTCGCTAGGAAACTCAAGTATTATATACTTGGGAACAGCACTTCAGATAGAAAAATAATGGTTATTGTAGGAAGTAAACATATTAATAATTCAAGCAAGCAAAGGCAAGGCCTCTTGGGGATGTAAAGTAACTCAATCACACTTCCAATGAAGGTAGCAGTAAAATGGCTGAGCTCAACAATAACAAAAAATAACCTATATCAAAGAAAACTGAGTGACCAAGGAAAAATATGCCTCAAACTATACAAAATGTCACTCAGATCACAAGCCCACTTTATTGTGCTATATCTAAGATAATTTCTTGGCTAGCCCACAGAGAACACAACCAAAGTCCTGGGGCAATTTAAATACATAAAATTGGTATAGATTCCTCCCCTGCCAATCTATCATGTCAAAGAAATGTTATTTCTCATATAAATCTGGAAGATTGGGAATTTGGCAATCAGGAGTTTCTACTAATTCTTTTACATAAAGCACATTTTTAGGCATCAATTCCCATATTTTATTCAAAACAAACTTGGTATCCTTTTCGAGGTTGTATCAGGGCTACTCTATTGGATAGAGACAAGAGGAAAAATTCCTCAAAGAAAAATATCTGACTCAGAGAACATTTACCATAATTAGCAGCATTGCTTTAAAAAAGCTAACTTGGACAGGGGAAACTAATGATATAAAAATGAACTTACCAAGAAGCGAAACAGGCTGGGTTACAGGCGGGGTGGGCAGATTCGTGGGTGCAGCAGGTGGCGCAGCAGAACCATACATTTTCGCACTGTCACCAGATTCGGCATTTCCTCTAGCCCCAGATACCACTGTTGGAATGGGATTTCCAATAGATAAGTCTTTTGTAGTGTCTTCATTTATACCAGCGATAGTGGCTAAGGAATATAATTACATCAACATGTGAAGCTGAATAATTATTTCCCTGGTCAACATTATTTCGCCACACTACGGACCTTATCATAGGTCCAGTCTCCCTCCTACTCTCAACTCCAGAGGGTAAGTGAACACAAAGGAAAAACGTGCTTACAGTTTGGGATGCTTATTGGAGGAGTGTGAGGAGGAGGAATGGATACTGGTGGAGTTATAGGAGGTGGGGGTCCAGGAGGAAGAAAACCTAGAATAAGAAAAATAACATCAAAGTACTAGTGTCATTTCATTTCAGGCTCTTAATGAATGTCATCTCAAACAAATTAGCATACCTGGTGGCAAATGCATTGGATTGAATCCTGGACGCAAAAATGGTGGAGGGGGCGGTGGCGGAGGGACACCAGGGCCAAAGCCAGGAGGGGGAATTCCCATTGGAGGCGTGAAAGCTGGTGGTTGGAGAGCACCAACGACAGGTGGGCCTGGCTGATGTGGTGGGACCTACAGGGGGAGGGGAAGGAAAAAGAAAGTGAAATCAGGAATCTTACTACCCTTCACCCATCTGGTACATGACTATAGGGCAGGAGACAGCTCAAAAGCACAAGCTGCCAAGTTCTACCCCAAAAGAACCCCAAAATACCACTGGGGTAGGTCTGAGCAACATTACTGGGTGGCTGCAGATCTTCCTGCCCCAGGAGAAAACACATTCTTGATGAAAAAAAGTATTTTAAAATTGTTCTTAGATAAATTTCCTCAATACCAAGTCGTAATCTGTACTTAAAATGAGAGAGTGATCACAATTTAGCTCTTTATGACAGCAAATTCAAATCACATTTCACCAACACAATTTTTTTTCTTTTTTTCTTGGTTTTTGGGTCACACCTGGCAGTGTTCGGGGATTATTCCTGGCTCTACGCTCAGAAATTGGCCCCGGCAGGCTCGGAGGACCATATGGGATGCCCGAATTCGAACCACCGTCTTTCTGCATGCAAGGCCTTACCACTGTGCTGTCTCTCTGGTCCCAACCAACATGAATTTTTTTAGGGGGTGGTGGTTGTTTATTCTGGGCCAAATCTGGCGACACTCAGGAGTTAACTCCTGGCTCTGCACTCAAAAATCATTCTTGGGGGGCTTGAGGAACCATATAGCATGCTGTAGATAGAACCCAGACTGGCTGCATGGAAGGCAAACGTCCTAACCACAGTATTATATTGCTCAGAAACTGTCTGTCTTTTGTTGTTGTTGTTGTTTGTTTGTTTTTTTTTGGGGGGGGCCACATCCAGTGACGCTCAGGGGTTACTCCTGGCTATGCACTCAGAAATTGCTACTGGCTTGGGGGACCATATGGGATGCTGGGGGATCGAACCATGGTCTGTCATTGGTTAGCAGGTGCAAGGCAAACACCCTACAGCTTGCGCCAGCACTCTGGTCCCTCTATTAGTCTTTTGACATAGTATGCTCATTAAACGTTCAACACATGATGGTCTGATGAGAATAAACTTTCAAACTGTAACACCCTTAGAAAAGTTATCTGGCAATTCACACAGCAGTAGAGATGGCAAGTCTGAGGTCTCCCATTTAATGACTAGTGTGACCTTAAGCAAGAATCTATTTAGCAATCTGTAAAAAGGCAACGTGCCCAATTCACTTACCTATGATGATACAAGGCTTAATATATATTAACTATGGTTTAAAATAAAAGGTATGACCGATCGTTAGCATATTTAAGAGTGCTGATAGAGGGTCCGTAGCAATAGCACAGTGGTAAGAATATTTGCCTTGCATGCGGCCTACTCAAGATAGTCCCGGGTTTAATTCCTCGGTGCAGAGCCAGGTGTCACTCTGAATACTACCGGTGTGGCCCCCCCAAACAAACAAACAAACAACAAAAGAGTACTGATAGATATGAAAGTCTTCCTTAGAACCAGCAATGGAAAGGTTCAAAGAAAGTTTTTTGTTTTTGTTGTTTTGGTTTTTGGGCCACACCCGGTGGTGCTCAGGGGTTACTCCTGGCTGTCTGCTCAGAAATAGCTCCTAGCAGGCACGGGGGACCATATGGGACACCGGGATTCGAACCAACCACCTTAGGTCCTGGATCGGCTGCTTGCAAGGCAAACACCGCTGTGCTATATCTCCGGGCCCAGGTTCAAAGAAAGTAATAATCCCCTTACTTTGAGAAAAATCACTATTATAATAATTCAGATTTTATTACTCTGACCCCCAGGGTTTTTAATTCTTAATTCACTAGTCCATCAAATAATGAAGACTTCACACCAATACATCAATCCACCCATAAATGCCATTTCTTTAAAAAGAATTCATGATAGCACCTCCCAAACTGAAAACCAAGATAATTCTTTTCCTCAAACTGGCTTCGTTTGGGTCTAATACAACATATGAAGTCCCTAACCAAAGGCACAATACAAGAAACTAGCTGAAATATTATAATGTAAAGGACTAAACTAATCTAGACAAATTGTGAAGCAATAGGAATTTATTTTGCTTTTGTTACCATTTACTTTAACTATGATTTTAGACACAAACCTATAGTAAGAACTAGAGCTACACATACACATACCAAATACTTGGAAGTTACAACAATAGCCCCACATGCTCACCTGTGGAGGAGGGACTGTTATAGGTGCAGGAACTGGGATAGGAGGGACAGGCACAGGTAAAGGTTTAGGGATAGGTGATACTGGTTCAGTGTGCGAGGGTTCTGCTCCTCCATTCTGAGCAACCTCATTTTCGGGTTTCTTGGAAATTCCTTTCCAATCTACGAGTAGCCAAGAAAAGTAGTAAAAGTTTACTATGTTTAGTTGATCATTTTGAATCTAGAAATGATGTTTGAAATATTGAGTGTGTAAAAAACCAGCATAAATTCCTATGCTACTTATAGCATTTATGCGTAACAATAGCAATTATGCAAAAGAATTCATATTAAATGCCAAAGTTGTTGCCTTGGGTAGGGGTACATACCTGGACATGTTCAGGGGACAATATAGGGCGTCAGAAATGGAACCGGGTTGGCTGTGTGCCAGCAAAGCACCTACTCACTGTATTATCTTTCCTGGCCCAAAGTTCTAAGCACTACTTATTACTCAAACCCAGTAATAGTAGGTCCTATTAGAATTTCCATGATAATATAGAAAAATTTGCCCATATACCTAGTAGCAAATAAGACCAAACTCAGGCACACCTGGCTAGAGTCTATGTTCTTTTTTTTTTTTTGGTCATACCCGGCAGCGCTCAGGGGTTGTTACTCCTGGCTCCATGCTCAGAAATCACTCCTGGAATGCTTTGGGGGACCATATGGGATGCCAGGATTTGAACCAATGACCTTTTGCCTTACCTTCATGCTATCTCTCTGGCCCCATTGAGTCTATGTTCTTAACTGCAATTTGTGGCTTTTGAATTTAAAAACTTGGGAGGAAGAATTCTCATACCACAATATGCCAGAAAGCCTAGCATATAGTAGGTGGCCAATGTAAATTCACTTAAAACAAATCTGAACTTACTCCTGGCTTTGTACTACTAGCTACTGACAGTGCTCAGAGGGCCATCTGGGATGCCAGGGATTGAATCCGGTTGTCTGCAGGCAAGACAAATGTCCTCCCTACTGCACAAGTGTTCTAGTCCCAATTTCTAAACTTTTAAGTCCAGTGTCATGTTGTAGAGAGGGAAGAAGTAAATACAGAAGTATCTAGTATTGTTTCACTTCAAACCCTTACTCTGCTGGTACTCAATTGGACCATGCCATGCCATGCCATGCCATGCTCACTCCTTGTCCTGGGAACGGAGTATCTATGTCTGAGCCATGCCTATACATATAAAGTTATCTGCCCACCAATGTCTACTCTAGCATTTCAAACTGCTCATGATCACAAAAAAACATAACTTCTCATTTTACATATTCATGTCAGACCCAGTCGGGCTAGAGACAATACTGAAGTTAAGGCTCTTGTCTCAAATATCAGAGCACAATGGATGACCATAGTGAAGTGAACCAGAGTCAGATAATACAAGGCATACACTTTAATCTTTGTACTTTATCTCTATCCCCAAATTATTCAATTGATCTGATCATTTTAAATAAAGTATTCTATATAAGATTTACATATATTATAATAATTAATCTGGTTCCGGCAAGAAAGCACAGCAGGTAGGTGCTTACCTTGCAAGCAGTAAACCTAGGCTTGGTCCCTGACCCTGCCAGAAATGTTTCATGTGTGCAAAGGAAAAAGTTCAGAGAGTCAGGCATGACCCAAAAACCAAACTTGCCAAGCATACAACTGACCTGGGTTTTATTCCTGATACCACATATGATCCACTCAGCACAACAGGGTGTGGCCCCCAAACAAAATATTTAATAATAATAATAAAAAATAAACACAATTATTTATCATTTCATACATGTCTACATTTTTCCCACTATACACTAACTAGCAGGAGACATTTGGGTACTTGAGTAACACTGGGTACTTGAGAAAACAAAATCTAAAAAGTCACAGTGCAACAAATAAACACTATTAGCCTTGAAACAGGTGATTTTAAAAAAATAGGAAATGTTTCTTTACCTGGATTAAGTGTATCACTGTCTAAAATTCCTCCTTCACAAAAGCTCTCCAGTTCTTCAGGCTTGACTTTGTCCCATGGAACATAAGTAACACCAAGTTCTACATCCCAATACTGCTTATAATCTGCCTTGATTCCTTTGTTTAAGGCCCAGGCAATCTATTTCATCATTAGTTAATACAAAAGAAAGAAATGAAGAAGAATATTACATGCTGTGAATTAACTGTTCCCCAATACTCTAATCAGATCTGGGCAGCAATGGGGGAAATCTGGCTAAGCCTTTTCCCTAGATATCAGTTTCATTTAGCACCAGGAAAGAGATTACCTTGATCCCACTTTGTCCGAGAGGATGTTTGATTGACTGGCATCAGCATCCTTACTCCTTCAACTAACCTTCTCCCTCAACCCAGCTTATTGGGGAAAAACTATTATATTAATTTTAATTTTTTTCTCGGAAAGGCTAAAAGCTCAGCATACTGTGGATCACTTTAAAAAGTTTTGGGTACCTCAACAATTAGTTAATATTAGATGAGCAGATTTTGTGGCATAATGTAAGGGCAGAATAGGATTCCTATGAACTTAAAGCTTTCTGTCAATGGTAGTCTATATGAGGTGTGTTAACAAAATTTAAAAATAGCAGCAAGTTCAAACTTAAAAAGACAAGATAAAATGATCTATCAAATGATATACTGAAATTTTAAATGAAATACCATTAATCTAGCTACGAAAAACTTCAAATACATACCTAACACTCCAAATTACATGTCAACAGATTAGAGATAACCATTTTTGAAACCCAAGAATGTAGCTTTGAAGCAACCAATACATATAATAATTTTATGTAATATATTTTAAAATTACATTGATAAGGAATTAAACAATACCTTTATAGATTTCTGGTTCACTTTATAATTTCCTCGGCTCAATTTCTGCAGGGCACGATAGGCATCTTGCCTATGAACCATAACAATATAGGCACAACCTCTGGGAGGAATCATCTGCATCAAAAGAATTTCAGTATTATAAAACATAACAAAAGCGAAGGACAAACAAGGTAAACCAAGCAATTAGTTCAAACAATGGGGTGTGTGCACGCATACACACAGTTTTATATATGTTAAAAATTAAGTAATCCTGCAAACTGGAAATTCAAGTTTGCTCAATTATTTATGAACCAACTTAGAATTCTCTATCATAGCTATGTTACTTTTCTAGAGTAATGATTTCAAATTAGGTACAGAGAGATGGCTCAATGAGTCCAGCACATTTTGGGCTCTTCATACAACTTTGAAAGACAGCCTTAAGCTCCTGAGAGGCATGTGGCCCAAAATAAGACAAAAGGATAAACAAAAAGATTTTTAAACGATAAGGGGATTAAAATCACTAAGTAATTTAATAAATACTCACATTAATTGATTCAATTGGACCGAACTCTTCCAATAGACTGGCAACGTCCTGTTGGGTAGTCCTTTTGTCCAGCTGTCCCACCCAAAGTGTAGTGCTACACACTAAAAGAAAACAAAATTATAGTCAAGAAAATAAGCAGCAATGTACTTACATAAAATAATTATTGTGGGGCCCGGAGAGATAGCTCAGCGGCGTTTGCCTTGCAAGCAGCCGATCCAGGACCAAAGGTGGTTGGTTCGAATCCCGGTGTCCCATATGGTCCCCCGTGCCTGCCAGGAGCTATTTCTGAGTAGACAGCCAGGAGTAACCCCTGAGCACCGCCGGGTGTGGCCCAAAAACCAAAAAAAAAAAAAAAAAAAAAAAAAAAAAAAAAAAATAATTATTGTGGAAATTTGTGTGAATGACACTGATTCCTGACTCCACAAGATTAAGCCCAAATCCCAGATATTTTGAAAAATTCTACAAACAAGATTACAGTATACTTCTAAAGCTAGAATAAAGAAGAAAGAAAAACAGACAAGGGGGGGATTGGGGTGGGGGCTTTTAGTAGGCACAGACTTAAAAACAATGGGGGGGGGGGCCTGGAGTGACAGCACAGCGAGGTAGGCATTTGCCATCCAAGTGGCCAACCCGGGTTCAATTCCCCAGCATTCCATATTGTCCCCTGAGCCTGCCAGGAGCGATTTCTGAGTGCAGAGCCAGAAGTAACCTGAGTGCCACCTAAAACCAACCAACACCCAACACCCACCCACACCCACACGCACTCACACACATATACATACATGTGTGTGTATGTATGTATGTATGTATGTATGTATGTATGTATGTATGTATGTATGTGCCAAGTGATATGAAGCATAGCATATTGGGCAGGGCATTTGTCTTGTAAGTGACCAGAGTTTGATCCCCGGCATCCCATAAGGTCCCCAGAGGCTGGCAGGAATAACCTGAGCGCTGCTGAATGTAGCCCCCCAAAACAAAAATATACATTTATTTATTTTTCTGGGAACAAAGAAAAAAAAACTTGCCCAAAGTTATTCTGAGAGTAAACAACAAAGGAAAAACTAATTCTAACTAAGCTGAACTCAATGCTCTCTGTTCACTTAACAGTTTTCAAGGGTCAAGAGGCAAGTTTACTTTTTTGTTGTGTGCTGTTAGGTTAGGTTATTATCTAAAGTTTTACATGTGCCCTAGCCAAATTAAAAATTAATTAAAGGAGGGCCAGAACAGTGGCACAAGTGGTAAGGTGTCTGCCTTGCGTGCACTAGCCTAGGACGAACCGAGGTTCAATCCTCCGGTGTCCCGTATGGTCCCCCACACCAGGCGCGATTTTTGAGTGTATAGCCAGGAGTAACCCCTGAGCGTCATCAGATGCGGGTGTGGTCAATAAACCAAAAAAAAAAAAAGGCAATAAAGAAAAATTTAATTAAAGGAGGCCGGAGTAATAGCACAGCAAAGTAGAGGTTTTGCATTGCACATGGCCAACCTGGGTTCAATCCCTCGCATCCCAGAGTCCCCCAATCCTCTCAGGAGAAAGTCTTGAGCACTGCAGGACGAGGCCCAAAATGAAAAACCAAACAAATTAGTTACAATAGCCACTGATATATCAAGACTGTGTAACACAAGCAAATCAACATGTTGAAAACAAATGAGATTCAACACGCATTTAAGTTAATTTACTTCATAATGTTAATCAGTATGTTCTATTATTATGTATCTTTGGAAAATGAAGTATGAATTATAGGGAGCACATGGGGGTGAAGGCAGTGGCATATAACCTTCTCAGCATGTACAGAAGAGCTAGTGGTGTTCACAGTTTATGTTTCATATAGATTCAAGACAGATTATATTGCATATCTATGCTACTCTTGTGCACTCCATACTGCTGATAGCTGGCTCAGAGTACAAAAGTAAATTCAAGGGTGTACAACAAAGCACCAGCAAAACACAAGTGGGATTTTGCTAGGTAATAAAATATTATTTAACTCAATACTAATACTAATGAATAAAAAAATTTAACCTTTACTCATTAACAAAAAACAAATATGAATGTACATTTTAAAAATGTTTTTGCATTTGCAGTGCTGAGCATGAAACTCAGGGACTTACAACATACAAGAAATACTCTTCTAGGGCCGGAGTGGTGGCGCAAGCCGTAAGATGTCTGCCTTATGCACACTAGCACAGGAAAGACCGTGGTTCAATCCCCTGGCATCCCATACTGTCCCCAAGCCAGGGGTGATTTCTGAGCGCATAACCAGGAGAAGCCCCTGAGTGTCACGGGGTATGGCCCCAAAAACCACCCCCGCCCAAATTGATATACTCTTCCACTGACATAAAGAACATTTCTTTTTTTCTTTTTTTGGGCCACACCCGGCGGTGCTCAAGGGTTACTCCTGGCTGTCTACTCAGAAATAGCTCTTAGCAGGCACGGGGGACCATATGGGACACCGGGATTCGAACCAACCACCTTTGGTCCTGGGTCAGCTGCTTGCAAGGCAAACACCGCTGTGCTATCTCTCCGGGCCCATAAAGAATATTTCTATACCTGTGACAAAAGTAAAACATACAGTAAGTTAGAATATAAAGACTAATTTACCACTAGCAGTTTCTGGTTTGATTTGAGGAAGGCCTTTCTGTCGGCGTTCTCTTTCTTTTTCTCGATCCCGTCTTTCTTGGGATCGAGATCTAGGAGAATGTCTGCGTCTATCCCTGGATCGAGATCTAGAACGTCGATGTCGAGACCTTCGTGATCTAGAACCTGATCGGGACCGCCTCCTTTTTGGTGACCTAGTATTTTTATAAGAAAGCATACATAGCACATAAAGGGAAAAATGTGGAAAATAAATATATATTATTCTGAAAGAGAAAAACTCATTTACTAATTGCTAAGATTTCAATAGCAGGAAATGTATTCCTAAGATGTAAACTAGGTTGAAAATTAGAATATGTTTTAAATATTTTGGAAAAGTTGCTAGTTATAAAAATGCATCTCATCTTCAGGCCATTGCTCCAGTATTAACATTCTATTGCTGATGCAACAACTGTGTTACTGATCCTACCCTAATCAATAATTGTGCCCTACCCTAGGGTGTGACCTGGTAATAGTATATTAGATTATTTCTTACTTTGCATTCTGCTCCCACCCTAGGGTGGTACCTGATTCTTGTGTATAAAAGCAAGGGTCTGTGGAAGGCTGGGACTAATTCTGGGATTGATTCTTCAGCCTTATCCACTGAATAAAGTTGTTATCTCCTGAAGCCTAACTGCCTATGAGTTTTCTACCTGTTGCTCTCCTGAACCCAGTGGCAGACGTGTGGTCCAAGCTGAAGGAGAAAGACCTCATCCTCCATCCCACCATCATCCAGCCCCATCAAGGGCTGGCTTGCAACATTAGACATTTAAGTACGAGCCAGGGGTGGTACATGTTGACACTAATGTGTTAAGTAATTTCCTTGTAGTGTATAAAGCTAATTGTCAGCACTGAGATAGATGGCTATTATTATCATCAGCTTCTTCTTGGTGTTCTTTTATTTAGTAATAAAAACAATCTAATCATATTACTTATTTTCTTTCCACCTTAGTTTATTAAAATTGCTCATAAACTCGAATGTTATTTTTATAATTCCATACTAACTGCACAGTCAAGAGAGCACTGAAATTCTGCCCCATTCTACACGCATGTCCACAGACCAAGTGTCACTATGTTGTTATTGCTGTACTGGTGACTGCACCTGGTAGGATGGTGCCAAGGACCAAACCTAGGGCCTTCTAAATGCAAGGCATGTGTTTTACAGTAAGCCTCATCTCTGCAACCTCTAAGTTACCGAAGAACCACTGTAGATCTGAAATTAACAGTTGGTTTTAATCTTCTGTCTCCTCTAAAGGAGACGGGATCAGAAAACTTTCCATAAATTACCTCGATGCTGACCTAGATCTTGACTTTCTATTATCAGATATATGTCGCTTAACCTCTTGGATGCAAGGTTGTTCCACTTCCATTTCCTGTGAAAAAAAAGTTAAAATAAAAAATAAATCACCCCATCAACTAATATGGAAGTAGAAGTAAGAAGGCAAACAGGATAAACTCTAAAACATTTTAAGTCATACATAGCTTGCTCTTAAACACCAGTTATCTGTGATTGGAACAAAAGCATAAAAGGTAGGGTGTTTGTCTTGCACACACAGCCAACCCAAGTTCGATCCCTGACATACAATATGGATAGTCCTAGTCTGTCAGGAGTAATTTCTGAGCGCAGTCAGGAGTAACATCCCCTAAGCGCTGCTGGGTGTGCCCCCTTGCACCACTAAAACAAAACAAAACAAAAAAAAAACAAAAGAAGAAACAGAAAATAACAGTTGTCTTTTAGGGCCCGAGTTATAATAGTACAATAGGTAGGGTGCTTGCCTTGCATGTGGCTGACCTGAGTTCCCATTCCTGGCATCCCATATGATCCCCAAGCATCTGGGCTGGTGAGTACAGGGCAAATGCCCTACCACTGTGCTATCTCTCTGGCCCCCAGGAGATATTCTTAGTGCAGAGCCAAGAGTCACCCCTGAGTGATGCCAGATGTTTAAGGCCCTCCCCTCCCCTGGCCTTCAGCCAAAGGCAGACCATGAGCAAAGCATAATCAGTATATGAGACTGCATAGCAAAAAAAGAAAGCCTGAGAATAGATGTTTTACCTGATGTGCCTTCTGCGTAAGTGGTTCATTCTGTGCTTGAAAAGAAGCCTGGAAAGGTGGTTGCACAGGTGGAGGGGGAATCACAGGCTGGGCCATGGTAGGAAATGGAGGTGCTGCAAGAAGGCCAAACCCTGGCATCTGTCCATTAGGAGGAAGTGGAACCTTCCATAAGATAAAAAAAAAAAAAAAGTACATATGTAAATCTTAATTGCTACCAAAAATAATTAGAAAAAATTCTACTTAAAAATTAAGGGCCGGCGAGCTAATGCCCGACTCTTTGGCATCCGAGCTAAAAGGGCCAAGGAAGCAGCAGAGCAGGATGTTGAGAAGAAATAAAGTGTGTTGTTGTAGCCAAAAAAAAAAAAGTTAAGGGCCAGGAGGGGTGGGTGGGGAGGAGGAAGATTTGGGACATTGGTGATGAGACTGTTGCACTGGTGAAGGTGGGTGTCCTTTATATGACTGAAACTCAACCACAATCATATTTGTAATCAAGGTGTCTAAATAAAGATATTAAAAAAATTAAGAGCCAGAGGAGTGGCACAGCGGTATGGCATTTGCCTTGCACGAGGCTGACCTAGGATGTACCGCAGTTCAATCCCCCCACGTCCCGTATGGTCCCCCACGCCAGGAGTTATTTCTGAGCACATAGCTAGGAGTAACCCCTGAGTATCACCAGGTGTAGCCCAAAAACAAAACAAACAAATTTAATATATAGTAAATGAATTTGACCAAGGAAAGGCAACAATGACATTGGTTGATAACATCCAAGGTAGAATTTCCAAATAACTGTCATACAGACAAGTTTAAAATAAAAGCCCTATGTAACTCACTTCAAAATTTCAAACACAGGGGCCAGAGGTATAGTGCAGTGTAGGGCATTTGCCTTGCACGTGATCAACCCTGGACGAATCATGGTTCAATTCCTGGAATCCCATATGGTCCCAAACCTGCCAGGAGCAATTTCTGAGCACTGTCAGGGTGTGACCCAACACCCAAAACAAACAAGTCCCAAAACAAAAACAAAAACCACCACCCACCATAAAATTATAAACACACAGATGTTTTACGTATTTCCAAACATATCTGCATATATAACAAAGCAATGTGACAAACTGGACTTAATACTCGACCTACATCTTGGAGGTGCGGGGGACATGACCGGGTTTGTGGCAACATTCAGGGATCACTCCTTGCAGGCTATATGGGATACTGGGAATTGAACCTGGCTGCCATTGTAAAAATACTACCTTACCCACTGTACTATCTTTCTGGATAGCATGAAGGTAGGGCATCTGTTTTGCATGCAGAAGGATGGTGGTTTGAATCCCAGCATCCCGCATAGTCCCGAGCCTGCCAGGAGTGATTTCTGAGTGTAGAACCAGGAGTAACCCCCAAGCTTTGCTGGGTTCGACCCAAAAACAAACAAACAAACGAACAAAAAATTGCTCCTGGCTTAGGGGACCATATAGGATGCCGGGGAATGGTCCGTCCTTGGTGAGCACTGGCAAGGCAGATGCCTTACCGCTTGCACCACCATGCCCCAACTGGTTCATATTTCTTAAGTTTTCTTCAAGAGAAATTTGAACTTCTACAGCATCCTCTTTGGTTTTGTTCTTGGATAACAACTGGTGATACTCAGGGAAAAGCTTGTGCTTTTCCCCGAGCCTCAGTCCTTACACACCCCTTTAAAAAAATTACTATTTTTGGCTTAAATACTGTCAATGATTTCTCATGGACATAATTCCAACACCACACCATAACAAGTGAACCTGGTTTTACCCAAGGACCCCAGCTCCTCTTTCATTTTGTCCACCAATTGTGGTCAATGAATTAGTCTATACATGCTCTTTTAAGATTTGGATGACAAAAACAACAACAATCACAGAAACCACAACTTAATATATTTATTTTGTCTTCTGACCCATCCCTGGAGGTGCTCAGGGGACCATATGAGGTGGTAGAATTGAAGCCAGTTGGCTGTGTGCAAGATAGAACCCTACATGTTTTATCTTGCTCTAGCCCTAACTTATTTCTGCATGTCCCATTCCACCGTCAATACAATAATAATAAAAAAAACACCAACTAACTGTAATGTAATTAATTATATCACACAGATATTTTTTATAATTTATTACCAAATTAAAAGGGCTATTCAATTTGTGTTAATAGTACTTTGCTTGAGAAAGATCAATGGGAGTAACAGTTTTCACTAGCCAAAAGAAATTTTTAAGTACTTTCACTTTTACAATTAAAGACAAGAAAAATGATATTATTTACTATCAGCTTTGAAGTTTTCCCTGTGCCCCCAAAATAATTATAAGTGTATTTCCCAGTGTTCATTCCCAGGACCATTTTTTCATATACTCACTGTATATTTATCTGATCACGACTATCTTAGTCAGTTTGTGTGAATTTTTCCACTCAGTGACAGGGTTTAAATCCAGGGCCTCAGACAGGTAAGGATTGTGTGGTCTACTATCATCTTTTAATCCTATTTTAGGTTTTCTGTGTTACTTGTTACTTTAGGCTACTTTTGAGTGTAGTAATCTGTGAAAGTTTTGCCAAAGATTAATGGCAATCCTTTCTTTGTTTTATGCTATTTTAATTAATGGTATTTGAATGGTAGAAAAAACATTTATAAAATAAATGAGAGCTTTTAGTACCTTTCTAAACTAAGGCTATAAAAATGTATTTTCCTGGGGCCAGAGCGGTGGCGCATCTGCTTTGCTGGTGCTAGCCTAGGACACCGAAGTTCGTTCCCCTCTGTCCCATATGGTTCCCCAAGTCAGGAGCAATTTCTGAGCGCATACCCAGGAGTAACCCCTGAGTGTCACCTGGAGTGGCCCAAAAACAAATAAACAAACAACAAAAAAAGTAGTATTCTCCTAAGGGTGTGTCTTCACACAACTGAGACATACAATTGTAATGAAAGTTACACAACAGTTAACACACAATTGAAAAAAGTACATAGATCCTCTAGATTGAAGTATAAGGAAACAGACATTAAAAACAGGCACTGTCCTCATTTCTATAGTTCAATAGTCAAGTTGGAAAATTCTCAATAAATCTACTTAAATAGTTGCAATGAACAAGTCTTTGCTGACTGCTGAAATTATTCATTGTCCTGAAGTATTTTTACTGTAGATTTCCAACTGCAACACTGAACACGAGAACAAATAGTTCCCTTAGGCAGTGATCCACATAAGTTTCTTCTAAGACCAACTGCACAGACCAGTTTCCTACAACAGAAATGTGACTTCTGTACATCATTTTAACTAAAATCTAAAATGCCAATTTTACTATATTAGGAACATGTGAGTTTTCTTAATTACAAAACCCACCTCAAAAACAGCTTTGTGTTTACCAGTTTTTATGGAGCTATACTACTTAACCAACCACAGAGCAAAATAGTGGCACAAAAAGTATAATCATACATACATCCTAATAAGTAGTGTGTGTTACACCTCAGCCATAAAACCATGCTCTAATGACCAGTCATTTATTAAACCTCAGCCACTTCCCATACCTGATGGTGTACTGGATCCTGCTGTACCGGCATCATTCGAGGCTGAAAATGATCCATAGCTTGCGGCTGTGCATATGCTGGTTGCTGCATGCCATCTCCAGGAAACCCACTGACAAAGAATGAATTCTTTTTATTTGTTCAAAAATTATTTGACTTTACCATTTCTATACTACAGAAAGAGAAAGTGTTGAAACACTTAGTAATTAACACTTATAGACTCATACTTATACTCAATATTATCACCAAAGTTTTAATTTTTTTGCTTTGGGTCACACCCAGCGATGCTCAGGGGTTACTCCTGGCAGGCTTGGGGGGGGGGGGCATCTGGGATGCTGAGGATCAAACCCATGTCAACAGCATTTAAGGCAAATGTCTTACCTATGGTGCTATTCACCTTGGCCCCACAAACCTTTTTATTGGAAGTGAGTGATTGGGTGGGTGATAGGGGTCCAAACCTGGCAGCACACAGGAGTTACTCCTGGCTCTATGTTTAGAGCCTACTGCGCAGGCTGCAGGGTGTTTGCCTTGCATGCACTAACCTAGGACAAACTGTGGTGCAATACCCCTGCGTTCCATATGGTACCCCAAGCCAGGGGCGATTTTTTTTTTGGGGGGGGGGGGGGGTCATACCCGGCGGCAGCACTGAGTTACCCCTGGCTCTACGCTAAGAAATAGCTCCTGGTAGGCTCGGGGGACCATATGGGATGCCAGGATTCAAGCCATCGTCCTTCTGCATGCAAGGCAAATGCCCTAGCTCCATGCTATCTCTCTACCCCCCAGGGGCGGTTTCTGAGCCCATTGGCTAGGAGTAATCCCTGAGTGTCACTAGGTGTGGCCCCCAAACAAAAACAAAACAAAACAAAACAAAAAGCTAATCCTGGCAGGTTATGGTGACCATACAGGATGCTGGGAATTGAACCTCAGATGTCTACAAGGCAAATGCCCTATCCACAGTGCTTAATTGTAAATCTGAAAGATTCCCCTCTCTCCATTGGAGATAAAAACCCTACACAAAAAAGCTATACTGAATTTTTCTTTCACCCAGTTTTACAAAAACTCCCAGCTCTGCTATTGAGTCAGAAGCAAGAACGTACTATGGTGCCTGTGGAGGAGAAGTGGCAGGTGCTGTGGCAGCAGCAGGCATAGCAGTCGCCAGAACAGGAGGCCCAGTAGCAACAGGCGCAGTGCTGGCAGCAGCATCTTCTTTCTTGGACTCTTCCATAGCTTCTGGCTCATCATCATAATCAAACCTATCAAGTAGCTTCTAGAAGAGAAATAATCGATAGACCATTAAACAATTTATATTGTGATTTACACACACACACAACTAAAATCCAAAGAAAGCATTTACTGTCACTTTTCTAATAATCTTTTTGTTTGTTTTTGGGCTATAACCTGCAGTATTCAGGGGTTACTCCTGACTCTGCATCCAGTTGTTCCTGGCAGGCTCGGGGGACCATATGGGATGCTGGGGATGAACCGAGGCTGGGCACATGCTAGGCAAAAACCTTACCGCTGTGCTATCACTCCAGTCCCCTAACAATCTTATTCTAACATACTCTATTCCTTAGGACTGTGACTCAGATATGGGCAACTTTTACACTCATATAACTTGGAAGACATCATTTTTTTATTATGCTTCTCTTTGTTATTCATGTTCATGTTTATGTTTATTTCAGGTAATCTGGCAATAAAAAATATTTTTCTGAACCACTAATAAGTTTTGTACACAGGAAAATGGTGTTCCCTTTCAGTCAGCTTTATGACAGTCACTATAAATACCTACAGGAAAAGTCTGTATTGAGCATTCAAGAAAATCCATATTAAAAATAAAAAGGTAAAAAAAAATTAAAACAAAAAGGTGGTAGTGGTGGGTGAAGTGTTTGCCTTTGCCTCTTCAGTTATCCTTTAGAAGCCAAAACATTATTCTCTAAGAAGACCCCCCCCTCCCCTGACAAATGGTAGAGTCTGTAGTCCTAAGGGCTAAGAGCTCCTTCTTATGAATTCAATCCCTAGGACTGCCCCACAAAACAAAAAAAATTGTCCCAAATTGTTAACTTTAAAACAACCATTTTAGGGGCAGGAGAGAGCACAGTAGTAGGATATTTGAGTTGCATGAGGCAGACCTGGGGAGGGACAGTTCTATTCCCGGCATCCTGTATGGTTCTCCACATTGCTAGAGGCTATTTCTGAGTGCAAGGCCAGGAGTGACCCCTGGGCACCACTGGGTATGGCTCAAAAACCAATCAATCAATAAATAAATAGTTAAAAATAAAAAAGCAACCAAATATTTTAGTCAGAAAAAGACCACAGAATCTTGGCAAATCTGCTTAAGGTAAAACACCAGAGAAATTAAATTCAAATTAACTAGGTAGGATGTAACTAACATTGCTATTTATAACTTCTCCACAAATCCTAATTACCACTATAATTAAACACATAACAAGAAAAGCCACAATGGAGGGCACATCAAATTTAGTTACCTAGAGTCAACTAGAACCAAGAATCTATACCATGATCATTTACAAGATAAAAATATTCTCAGAGGAGGGGCTAGCGCACTAACAGAGCAGGTAAGGCCCTTGCCCTGCATGCAGCAGGCCAAAATTTAATCCACCATATAGTCTAAGTCAATCAGAATTAACTCCTAAATGCAGTTAGGGGAAACTCTTGAGCCCTGCCAAGCATGATCCAATAAACAAAAAAAGATGTCAAAGATATTGTTAAATAAGTCAGATTTTATCACAACAAAAATGTATATATTTTTAAAGTCTTTGAGACTTTGTATCAGTATATCCTAGCTTATAGATTCTATCCATTCCTATAGATTCACACATTTTTTAATTTCTGCTCAAATTTATCTGGAAAGCACGCTACCACATACTTTAGGTTAAATCTATATGCCAAGTTGAATAGATTATGGCCACCCCGTTGGTTCATGAGATATAAAAAATGGTCATACATTTACCTAATTACTGAGGGGGGACTTTCATGTGCTTGACTTTGAATAAAGAAATGAAGAGAAAGATAAGAGAGCTGAAGTGCATGCTTATGAATGCCAAGAGGCCTGGGTTCAATCCCCGGCTTGACATGAGCATGAGGGAGAGAACAAGGGAAAAAAAGGAAAGGAGGGAAGGAAGAAGTGGGGAGAGATGAAAAGAAATTTTATTTTCTAACATGGGTGAATCATAATTATCTGAAGGCTTAAAGAACTAGGACGTAGGTTTGCTCAAGATAACAATATAAACTCTTAACATAATTTCTTGTCTGCCAGTATTCCCTACCTTTCTGTTGTTATTTTTTTGGGCCAACCCAGCAGCACTCAGGAGTTACTCTTGGCAAGTTTGGGGGACCGTAAAGAATGTTGGCTACATGAAAGGCAAATGTCTGCCTGCTGTGCTATCGCTCTAGCCGCCCTTCCACTGTTCATTTTTAATCAAACACTTTTTTTTGTTTTGGGGCTATGCCTGGCAGTGCTCAGGGGCTACCCCTAGAGGGCCATATATGGTCCCCTGCGGACCATACAGAACGCCAAAGATCGTATCTGAGTTGGTTGTGTGCAAGACAAACTCCCTACCTGCTATGCTATTACTGCAGTCCTCTAAATAATCACTGTTAATTTCCAGATTCTATAATTATGTAAGTCAATTCCTTAAAACTAAATTTCTTCTTCCCTCCTCTCACCCCAATTACTAGTTCTGTTTCTCTGGAGAATTCTAACACATAAGACAACTTCTAAGTTGGCATCCCCTGACAGCAGAGTCAGGAGTAAGTTATGAAGAGTGCTCAGTATTACTCAAAAACCAAAAGCAAATAACATAAAACAAAAACAAATTAAACCCAGAAAAGAGTGAAGTCATTTGAATTAATACTCAACAGGTTACTGAGTGTTATATTCTTAGTGATAATCCTTAAAATAAGTGTAAGGCCAACAGAGCAATTGGAAGACAATGAACCAACCATAAATACTCCTTCTATAAATACTTAATAGCAATACACCTGAACACAGATCTAGGGCTGGAAAGATAACACAGCAGTAGGGCATTTGCCTTGCACTCAGCTGATTCAGGACTGACAGTTCAAATCCCCGCATCCCATATGGTCCCTTGTGCCTGCTAGGAGCGATTTCTGAGCACAGAACCAGGAGTGACCCCAGAGCGCTGCCATGTGTCACCCAAAAACCAAAAACAAAAGCAAAAAGTAGCCCTAAACCTGTTTGTCCTAACAGTGAAGCAACATGTAAACAAACACCTTTATCTACACATAAAGATCAACTGAAGAAAATAAAATAGCAAGAAATAAATTCAGAGGAGATAAACAGCAAAATGTTACAATGGTCACTTCCAAATTTGTGTGTTAATGGTGAAAGATTTGTTTATTTTCCTTACGGTGATTTTTTTTTCTTTGAATGAAATGCCAGATTCAACTGACTATTCAGTATTTGGATGTTGAAGAGTGAAAAATGCCTCAAACTATACACCATAATACAAAGAAGCTAGAAAAGGGAAAGGGTTTGCCTGCTTGAATGGTACAAACAGCAGGGTGGATTACATGAGAGAGGTGTACCTTGTCAAAGGTGGTTTTCTGTTCAGGAGCAGGGAGAGCAGCCTTCTGGTCTGGTGTTTGTGCAGGAGCTGTCTTCAACTGAGCTGTCATTGCCTGAACCTGAGCCATCACAGCATTGTCAATAGCAGGAGACTGTGGTTTTGGAGGCTGCTGAAAAGTCTGAAGGATCTGCTGAAGCTTAAAGAATGGGAAAACTGGTAAGTCATGGAACAAAGTGTAATCCCCAAGGTGTTTTGATGTACCAAAATAAACAAACAAAAACACCAGAAAATTAGGAATTCTGGTTTTCACCCAGGCGGCCTGAGTTCGACTCCCTCGGGGTATGGGAACCAAGAGAAAAAAAAAAGAAAAAAGATGGGGCCGGAGAGATAGCATGGAGGTAAGGCATTTTGCCTTTCATGCAGGACGTCATAGGTTCGAATGCTGGCGTCCCATATGGTCCCCCGTGCCTGCCAGGAGCAATTTCTGAGCCTGGAGCCAGGAATAACCCCGGAGCACTGCCGGGTGTGACCCAAAAACCACAAAACAAACAAACAAACAAACAAAAAAACAAAAACAAAACAAGCACCAAAAAATAAGTTTGTTGTGAATATATCAAGAATACAATACACATTAAATGTATGCTGACCCAATGATAGAAAATGATGACCAAAAACAAGAAAAAATACACGAAATTGTGAATAAAGTCATTATATGTATATCCTAGGGAGATTTAAAAGTTATCTCCCAAGAAATAAATAAAAGTTATCTCCAATTTGAATAATTTTGGAACCAATTGGAAATGCTAACTGTGAGCAACAACACAGCATAAGCTTGGAAGCTCCTTTCAAAAAAAACACTGCTCTTGGGGGGCTGGAGAGATCGCACAGTGGGTGGGGAGTTTGTCTTTCATGTGGCCAACCTGGGCAACGCCCAGCATCCCATATGGTCCCCTGAGCACCGCCAGAGCTGATTTCTGAGCGCATAGCCAGGAGTAACCCCTGAGAACCACAAAGTATGGCCCAAAGACAAAACAAACAAACAAAAAACCACTGCTTTTTCTTTTCAGTGTAATGTTCTCTCATTTTTTTTTTCACTTTCTCCACACATACCCTATTCTTCCTATATGTTACTGATTCCTTTCCTAGTGAAGGCAATTCTAGCTGGAAAAAGCAAACTAACCTTCTCCACTGAATGAGTTCAATAATTAGGAACTGGCTGAAATTAAGAACCGACAATTGTGCTTAATGGACAGAAGTTAAATTTCTTTTTTTTGGGGGGAGGGGTTCACGCCCGGCAGCGCTCAGGTGTTACTCCTGGTTCTTTGCTCAGAAATTGCTCCTGGCAGGCTTGGGGGACCATATGGGATGCTGGGATTTGAGACACCGTCTGTCCTGGGTCGGCTGCATGAAAGGCAAACGGCCTACCACTGTACTATTTCTCCAGCCACACGTTAAATTTCTTATAGGTAGTTTACCTGTTGGCTTTGTGTTGACTGAAACAGTTGAGCTACAGCAGCAAAAGCATCAGAACTGGGCAGCTGTGGTACTGCTGCTATAGAGTTCGTAGTGGTTTGTGGGACGTCAGAAGAAACTTTAACTGGAGGTGGCGGTGAACCTAGAAAAGATTACAATAAAATTTTGAGAGAACTGGAACTCACAGATTCTCCTTAAGTAGGCTAGGGAGATGGCTCAAAGGGCGAGTGCACATGCTCTGTCTGCATGCTAGTGGTTGAGGTTTGACCCACAGCACTACATGATGTCCAGAACACCAAGCTGGGAGCAGCCTCAGCTAAGTGTAGCCTCAAAAAAAAAAAAAATCCATTTAATTCCCTGACTAAACTAAGATTCTTATATAACTAATTCTATACACAAAAATTAGGTTGTTGTACATGGTATATTAAGAACTGGAAATTAACTTTTATTATAAGAATTGTGAAAAGGGATATGGTGCAAAGGTAACATTCATGCCTTTCCACATATGAGCACCTATGTCTAATACCCAGAATACCATCCAAAGGAAAAACCATACTCTTCCTTTTAAGAAGCAAATTTAAGTTACATGGTAAAGGGAGACTCCCGAACACTCAAGGACTCCACCTGGCAATTCTTAGGCAAAATGGTGCTGGCAGGCTGGTACTTCAATGTGAGGAGGATCTAAGACCTCTCAGTACCTGAGCACTAGGGAATTCCTAGGACAGCTCAAGGATTGCTGAGTGTAGAGCCAGGAGTAACCCCTGAGCGCTGCTAGGTGTGACCCAAAATCCAAAAACAAAACAAAAAACTTTATTTATTGATTCACTGATTGGTTGGTTGGTTTCTGGGCCACACCCAGAAGGGCTCAGGGGTCTTCCTGGCTCTGCACTCAGAAATTGCCCCTGGCAGGCTGGGGGGACCATATGGTATGCCAGGACTCAAACCGGGTCCCTCCCACGTTGGCTGCATGCAAGGCAAATGCTCTATCACTGTGCTATCTCTCCAGTCCCCCTGTACTAAAAATTCTATCAAATGGATAAAACATCAGGCTCATTTCCTCAGCTCACAGAAATACATACCATACATACCTTCATTATTAGTCACATTTTCTGCTACTGGGGCAGCATTACTGGTTCCTGCTGCCATGTCCAAAAGAGGCTGAATAATTTCAATTTTGAATACTCCATTTTTCTGCCAGAGGTTTAGCACACGAACTATTTTACTCTGTTATGAGAAAGCATAAATATATAATAAACATTTGCATGATTACATTATACCTCTTTAAGAAAAACATCATTAGGGCCAGAGCAGTGGTGCAAACGGTACGGCGTTTGCCTTGCACGTGCTGACCTAGGACTGACCGAGGTTGGTTTGATCCCCCTGTGTCCCATATGGTCCCCAAGCCAGGAGCAATTTCTGAGCACATAGCCAGGAGTAACCTCTGAGCATCACCAGTTGTGGCCCCAAAACCAAAAGCAACCATCATCAAATTACAAATTGGTTAACAACTTTAATTCTTCAATACTGTGATCTGAACTTTTTCAGATAGGTGGGCCACATCCAGCAGTGCTCAGGACTAACTCCTGGCTATGCACAGGAATCACTACTTGTAGGTTTGAGGGACCACATGGGATGTTGAAGGTTGAAACTGAGTTTGGCCATGTGCAAAGCAAATGACCTACATACTTTACTATTACTCTGGTCCCCATGTGATCTTAAATTTTAAAAAGAGGGAAAAAAACTAAGAATAAGTGTATTTAAATTTTTATCATATCTTTTCAAAATAGTTTTATCTGAACTGAAAAGAGAGTACATGTTAGATTGTACCTGAGTTCAATTCCTGGCACCCCATACTGTTCAAGCCCCTGTTAACAGTGATTTCTGATTAGGGAAAAAAAGTTCTATCTCAGAAGTAAATGAAGTAGCAATTCTTTATAAAGATTCTATTTTGTTTTGGACCCATATCAGGAGGTGCTCAGGGTCCATATGTGAAGCCCAGAACGAACCCTGGTTGGCTTCATGAAAAGCAAGTACCTTACCCACTATAATATCTCTCCAGTCGCTCTTCAGGCTGATTTTAGTAATTAAAGCATTTAACTAGGCTGTACTGGTAAATCATTTTGTGAATCATTATGTATGAGGAAAATCCAAAGATGTATTTAGGTACAATTCTTATTTCCTAATAAAGATTCTTTTCTAGTTTATCTCTCAATAGCATTCCTCTAAGAATATAAACAGAATTCATAACCTCAAATTTATGTTGTTTATTGCAAATGTGTTCAACTCTTCATTATTCTTTTTTTTTTTTTTTATCTTTCTAACAATTATTCTAAGTATGGTTATCAATGCCATTTCCATCATGTACTGGTTTGCCATGTCTTTTTGTTTTCAGTTAAACCAGTTACTTAAGTCATTATTAGTCTTTTTATTCTGGAATAAGCAAAAAGATCACTCCATGATGTCTTTTAAAAGATGATACCAACTAGAAAAACAGTATAATGGGGTACGGTGCTTGCTCTGTACAAAGCCAACCTGCATTCAATCCATGGCACTAGACATTGTCTCCCAAACTCCCACTCCCATAGAAGTGATTTCTGAGCAGAGCCAGTAGTAAGACCGGAGCACAGCCAAGTGTGGCCCTCCAAAACAAGAAATAAATATTAAAAAATAATGGGACATGGAGCCAGAGCAAATAGCACAGTGATTAGGCCATTTGCCTTTTGATCCCTAGCATCAGATATGGTCCCCAAGACCTTCCAGGGGTAATTTCTGAGCACAGAGCCAGAAGTAATCCCTGAACACTGCCCAGAGTGACCTAAAAACAAACAAACCAAATGATAGCACAGTGGGTAGGCACTTGCTCAAAATGGGTTTGATTCCTAGCATTCCTTATGGCCCCTGTACAGTAGGGTAATTCTTGAATGCAGAGTAATGAGTAACCTCTGAGCATTGCAGAGATAGCCTCAAAGTAAAAAAACATAATGTTCTTTTCTTAGCTCACCAGCACAGAATTTATGAAGGACTCTCCAAGACAGATCAATTAAGTGATCACTACAGGAAAAGAACTGGATTTTGTTTCAAACACACAGAAGACTATGATTCTCTTTTTTTTGTTTTTTTGGGTCATACCTGGCAGTGCTCAGGAGTTACTCCTGGTTCTACGCTCAGAAATTGCTCCTGGCAGGCACTGGGTACAATATGGGATGCCGGGATTCGAACCACCATCCTTCTGCATGCAAGGCAAACACCCTACCTCCATGCTATCTCTCTAGCCCCTATGTTCTCTTTTGAGCAATAAAGCAGACTTCAAATATCTAATATACATTTAAGGAGATTCAATATTTAAATCGATGTAACTTAAGCAATCATAAAAATAAAAACAGCATATTTTAATTCTTAAATAACGATACCTTATCTTCAGATGGACAAAGATACAAATATTGGAATGTGGCGGTTATATTTTTAGAGAATCTTGGCCCAAAAACATCTTTATCAGTTCCAAATTGATGACGAGACTGTCGTACAATTGAGTCAATTACATATAATCCTGGAACTTTATATTCAGGCTTACACTATAAAAGAGAAAGTTGTAAAGATAATGCAAGGAAAGCAAAATCAAAACATGAAACCCTTTAACTTCACTTTCATGTAACGTCTATTCCAAAACTTCTTCAATATTTAGTTGTTATTGGCTAATTTGCAAAATTTCCCATAGATTTGTATCTAACTATAATCATCTTGATCCTTCTCTATCCAATATTTTCTACCCACACATAACTTCATAGAACTATCATTACATTTTAATCATAACTTTTTATACAACCCACACATTGTGATAATAGCATCCTAATAAAAAATAATTTTTACCTTTTAGAATTTTTTTTCACATTTTCTTTACCAAGAAAATCTGTATCATAGTAAAGAGAAACAAAAGATGCCATTTTTGGGGCCTGAAGAGATAGCACAGCGGTGTTTGCCTTGCAAGCAGCCGATCCAGGACCAAAGGTGGTTGGTTCGAATCCCAGT
Source organism: Suncus etruscus (assembly GCF_024139225.1). NCBI lineage: Eukaryota > Metazoa > Chordata > Mammalia > Eulipotyphla > Soricidae > Suncus > Suncus etruscus. Next base: position 44,539,704 of record NC_064860.1, on the reverse strand, counting down.
GTCCCATATGGTCCCCTGTGCCTGCCAGCAGCTATTTCTGAACAAACAGCTAGGAGTAACCCCTGCCGGGTGTGCCCCCCCCCCAAAATAAAATAAATAAAATAAAAAAGGTGCCATTTTTGGAATATAAAAATAACAGGTAAGAGGAACTGACATACATTTTTGGTGGTAAACCTTTATGAAAGATGATTTAGCAATTAAGGAAAAAAGCTGTTTTTAATTTTGCGGCATTCCCAATACTAAAGTAGTTTATTCCTGGGTCTGCTGCATTCAGGATGCACTTAGGGGACCCACATGCAATGAAAAGGAATCAAAGGCCCAGAGAGATAGCACAGCGGCGTTTGCCTTGCAAGCAGCCGATCCAGGACCAAAGGTGGTTGGTTCGAATCCCGGTGTCCCATATGGTCCCCCGTGCCTGCCAGGAGCTATTTCTGAGCAGACAGCCAGGAGTAACCCCCTGAGCACTGCCAGGTGTGCCCCCCCCCCCCAAAAAAAAGAAAAGGAATCAAATAAACCCAGGTTAGTCATGTGCAAGGCAAGTGACTTAACTGCTGTACTACTACTGTCAGAGCCAGAAATATATTATTAAGAAAACTAAATGCGGGCCCAGAGAGATAGCACAGCGGTGTTTGTCTTGCAAGCAGCCGATCCAGGACCTAAGGTGGTTGGTTCGAATTCCGGTGTCCCATATGGTCCCCCGTGCCTGCCAGGAGCTATTTCTGAGCAGACAGCCAGGAGTAACACCTGAGCACCGCCGGGTGTGGCCCCCCCCCCAAAAAAAAAACAAAACTAAATGCAGGGACATATAGATAGTACAGCAGGGTAGGGCAATTGCCTTGCATGGGGACAACCTAGCTTCGCTCCTTGGCATCCCATGTTGGGATTCCACTGGCATCTCCTCCTGAGCCTGCCAGGAATGACTCTAGAGTACAGAATACACAGTCAGCATTGCCACTGTGACCCAAAAACAAACAAAAATGTGAAAGAATCTGGTTTAAATCATTATAAAAGTCATGTGATAAAATACTTCATGTACTTTTATGATAAATTTTGAAGGATTACATGTCTCCATCTCCCTCATGTACAAAGAAGAAAATATTCTTCATTTTGTATTTATTGGGGTAGGGGAGGAGAGAAGCCATACCCGGCAGCACTCAGGGTTACTACTGGCAGGCTTGAAAAACCATATGGGATGTTGCGGCTTGAACTCAGGTTGGTCCCGGGTCAGCCATGTGCAAGGCAAACACCCTACCATTGTGCTATCACTTCAGCACGCAGGTAATTTATGTCCCCTGCTCCTCATTAGGACCAGAGAGCTAGTATGGCAGGTAGGGCCAACCCAGTGTTAACCCCTGGAGATACCTATAGTTCCCCATCAGATGCAATCCTTTGTGCACAACCAGGTATGCCCCCAAAACCAAGCAAAAACAAACAAAACCCCCAAAATTCAAACATTGTCATCTCCTGCTTCTCCCGCTTTAGATACTGGATGTTGGATATCCCCTCTTTCCAACAGTACTCAAAGACCATGCAAAAAAAAAACATTTATTTCCACATTATATTAACATGTTCATTGTTGAACTATTCCTGGATGGGAGAAAAAAAAATAAAATGTTTAAGTTTCAAGTACTCAGTACTCCAAGAAAAGACATGTGCTCAACAGAGTTATAAAGCAGCATAAAATGGTAAAACTGAAAAAATGGCTTAATGGAAAAAAGGTAGAAAATCTTTACAAAGTGATTTCATCTTAAATCCTCTGCAATGAGTTAACTAACACCGCAGTAGACAGGGCAAAGGGCATAGGAGGCATATCAGGCTTGGACGAAACTGCTGCTTACAGCGCCAACCAACATCATGTAAATGCTCAACCAACAGTTCCATCTAGTGGCAACCACTTTGTGCAGTGGCATCAGAAGAAAGCACCCAAATTACAGCTTACAAGGTAAATCACATATATGAATCCCAAATAAATAATATGATAGTTACCTTTTTGATGAACTTCTCTACTATTTGAACTACATGCTTATAAAGCTGAAAAGAAAAGAAAATTAGGATTAAACTTACATAGTCCTTTCAAAAATGATCAATTTCACTTAAATGCTAATGATCAGAATTTCAATAGTTCTCAAGATTATACATTGAGAAAGAAATCTATAGTCAACAACTGAAAAAAACTTAAGCAGAGGAATAAATTAAAATAGAAACTGTAAAAACTGGGGCTGGTACAATAGCAGAATGGGTAGGGTGCTTGTCTTGTACACGACTGATACATTACATATGGTCCCAGAGGAAGGGAGGGAGATACTACAATATAGCAGAAATATAAATGAGGAAAATATTTTTATAAATACATATACGTAAATAAAAATTATATACCTTCAACAAAAAATGATTAGTGCTCTATAATACAAGCCAAACTGGCATGGTAAATTCTCATATACCACAATTATATTTTCAAAATTTTGACATTTTTCAAGTTTAATATACTTTTTTACCTTAATAGCCTTAATAGCAGCTTTTGTTATAAGTATCATCTTGGCTCGAGAGATGGGAGGTTTCATATCCATGAGTGAAAAGAGCTTTAAAAACAAAAATTAAGGTAAAATTTGAGTTGAATTACCTAGTTACAAAGATATTATAATCTATTAAGTAAAATAATCTTTTGGGCCAGAAAGGTACTATAGCAGGTAGGGCATTTGGTTTTGATCCCCAGCACCCTGTACGGTCCCTTGAGCACAGAGCAAGAAGTCCCAAGCACCTCTGGGTCGCCCACACACCAAATCAGGAATGGGGATGTGGGGAGGGGAAGGGCTGAGGAGATAAAGGAAAAAAATTCATATTTAGAAAATGGAAAATAAGGAGGGGGAGAGAGCACAGCAACTTGCACATGGCCAGAAGCCCAGAACTCCACGCCGAGCATCTCCAGGAGATTCCTGAGTACAGAGCCAGGAGTAAACCCTAACATTCCCCACAAAATACAGAGGAGGCACCAGAAGATAGCTCAAATGGTAGAGCACCATCCAGCATATTTAAGATTCCCAGCTTTAGGGCCAGGAGATAGCATGGAGGTAGAGCATTTGCCATGCATGCAGAAGAATGGTGGGTGATTCAAATCTTGGTATCCATATGGTCCCGCAAGCCTGCCAGGAGCAATTTCTGAGCATAGATCCAGGAGTAACCCCTGAGCTCTGCCGGGTGTAACCCAAAAACCCAAACCCCCTCCCCCCAAAAAGAGATTCCCAACTTTAATCCCAGAAAGAAATATGCTACCATGCATGCGTGTACTCCTACACCCCCACCTCAATCAGGGCAGGGGATGTGCAAGGAAGTACCCCAAAAGATTCCAGTTAACAAAAAGGGAAAGGTAAAAATATTAACATCTAACTTACAGTAGAAAATTCACAAAGCTGTACTTAACCACTCGAAAAAGATTGATACCACTTATAGGTGCTAGAAGTTGGGGCAAATAAACCTGAGATATGCAAGGTATATCCCTGGGTCCTCAAAAATGATCTCATGAAAACAAGCATCAAGTTCTTAGAAGAAAAGAGGCAACAGTATCAATATTTAATGTGATATTAATCCAAATCAGATTTTTGAAGAACTTAAATATAAAGTTCATTTTGAAAATCAAGTACTAAATAAATTTAATCAATTTATAAAATCAAGTAATAAATTTTAAATGTTTCCAAACAGCTAAAATTTGTAACTTCTCGATTTGGCCAAGAATATAGGATTAACAAATAGCACCCTATCAGGTGTGTCCCTACGCCCTAATAACAAAAATTTACTCTTAGATTTCCTATCAATGGTTTCCCCCCACACACACTTTACTGCACGGTGCTCACTGATTCTGCACTCAGGGATTGCTCTGGGTTGGATTCAGAGGACAAATGGGTGCTGCGATCAAACCCAGGCCAGCTGTGTGCAAGTTGAAGGTCCTATCTGCTGTTCTACTGCTCCAGTCCCCACCTCACCCCATTAAAGTTTAAACTCAACCAACTTAGAATAAAAGCTCATAAAGTATTATAAAGATAAAATTCTGGTATTTCAAAACTTCTTAAAACCAATGAAAACCAAAACGTCATTTTGGTGGGTTGTCTGTTAAAGTGTTGGAGGAAAAATACAACACAATTGGCGCCTGGTTGGTGCCAGTACTCTCTTTGGTACAGTCTCTGCCACACCCCCCCAAGGATCCACAAGTTAGGTTTACTGATGTACATATGTAGATTGTTAAAGCCTTGCAGGGGTCCTCAAACTTTTTAAACGGGGCCAGTTCACTGTCCTTCAGACTGTCAGAGGGCCAGATTATAGTAAAAACAAAAATTATGAACAAACTTCAATGCACACTGCATATATCTTATTTAGAAGTGAAGAAACAAAATGGGAATACAATATGTGGCCCTTTGGCCGTAGTTTGAGGACCATTGCCTTAGTGAGTCAAACCGTGTGAGAGTATATATAACACTATACAGACATTCTAAGATAAGCCCTGTGCCTGGAATATCCCAGGAAAAGCTCTACCCATCCAGAACTGGAATAATCAAGGTCAAAAAAAAAGTAAATATTATTGATAAACAGGCTATTCTTTAAATATTTTGAGATTTTTATTTAGTGCGTGTTACCATAATAATTATCTAGAAGCCATCATAGGACTTTTGTTAACAGAGGGATTTTGCCATTTACTTAAAGATTCAGACTCCATGAGCCTAAGCAGGATATTAAAGGAGAACTTACTAGACATACTATTCTTGTTTTTTCCTTTTTGCCTTTTGGGCCACACCGGTAACGCTATGTGCTCAGAAATTGCTCCTGGCTTGCGGGACCATATGGGACGCCAGCAGATCGAACCATGGTCCGCCCTAGGCTAGCGTGGGCAAGGCAAATGCCTTAACCACTAATGCTAACGCTCTGGCCCTTGTTTTTGTTTTTTCTTGTTTAACCAAGAGCAAAACTTATTCAGATATCCTGATATGTTTCAGGGTTTTCTGAGCATTTGCAACTTTATATGAAGCATATTACAATTTCTTTCTGGCTAATGACACTGCAAGTAAAAAAAAATCTAACACAGAGCTTTTCTAGATAACTAAGAAGCTTAAAAGGGGGGGTGTGTGGAGCTGTGGTGCAGGCCGTAAGGCATCTGCCTTCCAAGCTCTAGCCTAGGATGGACCCTGGTTCAATCCCCCAGCATCCCATATGGTCCCCCGTGCATGCCAGGAGTGATTTCTAAGTGCATAGGCAGGAGTAATCCCTAAGTGTCACCGGGAGAAAAAAAGGCGTCTTTTCCTAATGAAAACAAGTTCCCAGAAAAATAATCTAGCATACAAATGTAGAGGATTTATAAAATTTCAGTCAATATTAAAAAACCAGGAGTTGTTAAAGCAGAGCGATGTAAAAATTTTCCATAGATAATACTGATATAGAAAATGAAAGAAATAAATACAAGGATTGATTTTTTTTTTTAAATTTTGTTTTGGGGTCACACCCAATAACGCGCCCTGGTGGTGACTTGTGTTACTGAGATTTCAAACTAGGGTCTGCAGCCACAGCTACACACAACACTATTCTGAGCCTCAGGAATTCACTTTTAAGTTGTTTTGTGTTTGTTTGGTTAGTTGGTTTTTGGGTCACATCCAGCAGTGCTCAGGGGTTACTCCTACCTCTGCGCTTAGAAATTGCTCCTGGCATGCATGGGGGACCATATGGGATAAATTGATTAGAACCGTCTGTCCTGGATCAGCTGTGTGCAAGGCAGACGCCCTACTGCTGTGCTATCTCTCCGTCCCCAAAGAATCATTTGTAAAAAGTGAATCCCAGAATCCCATATGGTGCCCCATGCCTGCCAGGAGCGACTTCTAAGCACAGAGCCAGAAGTAACTCCTGAGTGCTGCTAGGTGTGCCCACCCCCCAAAAATAAATAAAATAAATAAAAATGATTCTCTGGGGCCCGAGAGATAGTGCAGCAGTAGGGTGCTTGCCTTGTACTCAGCTGACCCAGGACAGATCTGGGTTCAATCTCTGGCATCCCATATGATCTCACAAGCCAGGAGTAACCCCAGAGTGTCACTGGGTGTGGCCCAAAAACCAAAAATATAAAATAAATAAATAAAAGATTCTCTGAAAAATACATTGTTATTTCATTTACAATTCTATTTACTAATAAAATATCACCAGTGGGGGATAGAGTGAGTACGGGCAGTAAGGCACTTGCCTTGCACTTTGTCAACTATGAGTTGACCCCTGGCACAGCATATTGTTCCCAACCACTGCCAAGAGTGATGCCTGAGCAAAGAATCAGGAATAAAGCCTGGCCAACCACTGTTGGGTGTGGCCCACACTCTCCTTCAAATCAACACTGTATGAAACATGCAGCATATATTTATAAGGCAGTTTTTTTTAACTACTTAAATCCACAAAACTTAAAAATCCAATTGCTCTATTTCTTTTCAAGGGGAGTTTTTTGTTTTGAGGTGCTATGTTGCTTTTTTTCTTTTTCTGATCCTTCTTTTGTAAGGACTCTTAACAATGAACATTACTGGGGCCGGAGAGATAGCATGGAGGTAGCATTTGCGTCGCATGCAGAAGGATGGTGGTTTGAATCCCAGCATCCCATATGGTCCCGAGCCTGCCACGGGTGACTTCTGAGTGCAGAGCCAGGAGTAACCCCTGAGCACTGCTGGGTGTGACCCAAAAAACAAACAAAACAACAAAAAATATAAGCATTACTGGGCCAGAGACAGTTTATGGGTTAAGGCACCTGCCATGCACAGAGTCTAGTCATTTCAAAGTATGACTTGTTAAATGACTGGTAAGAGAGATCAGTGATACAGTGGGCTACCTAGGTTCAATACTTGGTATTGTATGTGGTACAGTAGCAAGAGTGATTCTTGACCATAAAGCCAAGAAGGAAGCCCTGAGCACCAAGGGGTGTTACCTCCCTCCAAAAAAAAAAAAAAAAAAAAAAGAGCACTGGGGCCAGAAAAATAGCATGGAGGCAAGGTGTTTGCCTTGCATGCAGAAGGGTGATGGTTTGAAGCACAGCATCCCATATGGTCCCCTGAGCCTGCCAGGAGTAATTTCTGAGCATAGAGCCAGGAGTAACCCCTGAGAGCTTCTGGGTGTGACCAAAATAAAAACAAAAAAAAGAACAAACAAACAAACAAAAAAAGAGCACCAATCAAGAATTAACTCTGATTAGAGCCTCGATGGCAAACTTATGGCACCCTTGCCAGTTGTGGCACTCAAAGGCCTTGCAGCTGGCACAAGGGAAGGGGACTGCAATTAAGATATGCGGCACAGGGGCTAGAGATAGCATGGAGGTAAAGCGCTTGCCTTACATGCAAAAGGTCGGTGGTTCGAATTCCGGCATCCCCTGAGCCTGCCAGGAGCAACTTCTGAGCATAGAGCCAGGAGTAACCCCTGAGCACTGCCAGGTGTGACCCAAAAACCAAAAAAAAAAAAAGATAAGGAGGCAAGTGTGCCAGACTGGGCATTGTGCGGCAGTTTAGGCACTAGGGCTCAAAAAGGTTAGCTATCACTGGATTAGAGGATCATATTTTTTTGTTTTGTTTTTGTTTTGTTTTTTGGCCACACCCGTTTAATGCTTAGGAGTTACTCCTGGCTAAGCGCTTAGAAATTGCCCCTGGCTTGGGGGGACCATATGGGATGCTGGGGGATCAAACCACGGTCCTTCCTTGGCTAGCGCTTGCAAGGCTTACCTTACCTCTAGAGCCACCTCGCCGGCCCCTAGAGGATCATATTTTAATATAAGCTAATTGTTCATTTAATGTCCCCAAGAGCACTCATTTCATCAATAAATTGCCATATCAAAACTAAGTAGGGGGGTGTAGGGTGCATGCCTTGCAAGCAGCTGACCCAGGATCGGTCCTCAAGAACCCATAATGGTCTCCGAGCACCACCAGGTGTAATTCCTGAGCACCAGGTGTGCCCACCCCTCCAAACAAACAAACAAAAATAGCAGGGACTAAAGAGAGTGCAACAAGTGATTAAATGCATACCTATGTCAGGAAGGTCTAGGTTCCATTCCTTTGTAGCATGGTTCTATAAGTACCCCTGAGAGCAACCTTTAAGCAGATAGTATCTGGGAGGTGTACAGCCTCTGAGCACCACTGCCACTGGCTGTGGCCAACCCCCCAAAACTAACCATAACGATTATTTTGAAAACTTACAAGTCATGAGTAGTATTACATATTCATACTCTTAAACGATGCTCTTTAGACCATAACAATAAATAAAAATATAAAGTAGGCACACGTGCCTCCTTGACTACTTTACTCTTAGGGATAATAGATGAAGCGTTTAGACAAAGTCTAAAATATGGATCCTGAATATAGAAGAGAGTTCTGGAATTGAAGCTGAAAGGTCACAGATTGAAATCATCAAGGGGTTGAGAAAGAACTTGAAATAGAAGGAAGCCAAAGAGCATACACCAGACGGTATGATTCACATTTCAATGTGGTATAAAACCTAGATTCTTGGGGATACAGAATTGAGTTTCCTGGGGTACAGAAGCTAGTTTAAACTGCAGTGAAGCTAAATTCTATACAAATTGAATCTAGTTTCAATGTGGTATATAGAGCCACGCTTGTTAACTTTATCATGGGGGCTGGAGCAATAGTACAGCAAGTGTGGCCCAAAAACCAAAAAAAAAAAAAAAAAAAAAAAAAAAAAAAAGCCCAAAAAAAAACAATTACAATTAAACAGTATACAGTTAGGGGTCAAACCACTGGTAAAGGAACTTTGCCTTGGAAGCAGTCATCCTGCCTCAGATTCAAGTCCCACTAGCCCATATGGTTCATTGATAAACACTACTAGGAATGGGCACTGATTGCAGGGCTTACTCCTGACTTTGTGCATATATCCAAGTGTGGCCCCAAAATCAAAATAAGTTACAAAAAAAAGTAACTTTAGTCATGTTGACTTTATGGCAGAGGTCTTAAACTCAATTTACCTGGGGGCCGTAGGAGGTAAAGTAGGGGTGAGGCAGGGCCGCATAAGGGATTTCACACACACAAAAAAAGTCCTCAAATGTCATTAACAGTTTTATTTCTTCTGAACATGAATAGAATATTGAATGAAGATCATGAACAGTTCTTCTGAACATGGCATCCTTTGCCTATTCATTGCTGCCAGAGACTTGACAGCGCTTCTCACAAATCTGAACCACATTTGGCTTTAGAGAGGAAGCAGTTGAGACCCTCAGTATGGCTTGAAGATGATCATCATTAAGTCTAGACCTGTACTTTGACTTATTGAAGTTCAATGTGGAGAATAACGTTTCACACAAATATGTGCTCCCAAAAAGACACACGGTGCGCTTGAACTTTTGGGAAAGCTCAGGGAAGCTGGGGGGCAATTCTCTCAAAAATTGCCCATGCATGTCTGCTTTTCCACTAATCTCCCTAAACTTGGCTTTGAGATCAGAGTTACATTGCAGGTCAATGAGCTCCATTTGAAGCACAGGAGGGGCATCTTGCACATCAAAGAAAAAGGGATCCACAAACATTTGGAAAATGGCTCTGTGCTTTTTGAAGTCTGCAAATCTGTGATCAAATTCCTTCTCTAGCTTAAAAATAGCATCAACGTATTTCTCACCACTGAATGGTATGCCTGTATCCACAAGTTCCTTGCATGCTGGGAAATGGCAAAGGTTTGTCTGAGAGAGCTGGGATTTCCATAACACAAGTTTTGTGGAAAATGCTCTCACACTGTCATAGGCAGCACTGGTAAGCTGCCCCGGGGCCTTGTAACATCTTGTTTAGAACATTCAGCTTATGTGTGATGTCAACAAGAAAAGCTAAGTCCATGAGCCATTTGTGATCACTCAACTCAGAAACAGCATACCCATCCTTCTCCATGAAGGCTTTCACTTCTCTCAACTCAAAAACTCTTTTCAGGACATTTCCCCTACTGAGCCAACGTACCTCGGTGAAATAGAGTACATCTCCATATTCTGACTCCATTTCCTCTAAAAAAGCACGGAACCTCCTGTACATTAAGCCCCTCGATCTGATTTGGTTGATGCGTTTCACAACAACAGACATCACGTTGTCACATGGCAGGCATTTACTGCAAAGGGCCTGTTGATGGATAATGCAGTGAAGAGCAATGGCCTTCTCTACGCCCTTCCTCTTCAAGTTTTTTTTGAACAAGTGCCACCAGTCCATTTTTCCTCCCTGTCATTGATGGCGCTCCATCGGTTATTATTCCAACAAACCTCCTCCATGGGAAACCTGGATTCTCAATGGCATCACACAGATGTATCTCATTAGCAGTGGTCTTGCCATGCATTGGAATTATTGTGAGCAGCTCCTCTGTCAATTCAAAATTGCAATCAACACCATGGACATAAATTGTGAGCTGCGCAGTGTCTGTTATATCTGTGTCCTCGTCAAGAGCAACTGAGTATGCATCAAAACATTTGGCTTTCTCACACAGTTGATGATGCCACTTGACATGTCAGAAATGTGCTCTGCCACAGTGTTGGCAGAAAGGCTGATTTTGCTAAACTGACCTTTCTTTTCAGGACAGGTAATACTTGCAGCCTATAACATGCATTTTTCAACAAACTCTCCTTCTGTGAATGGTTTCCCTGCCTTAGCAATCATCTCACTAACCACATAACTAGCTTCGACCAATGCAACATTCTCTTTCGTTGCTTTCTTGAAGAAATCTTGTTGCCTCATTAGACATGCTTTAAGACTGGCAACCCGCTTGGCTCTCTCATTTCCTTGATATTTTGCACATTCCTCAGCATGTTTAGTTGAATAATGGCGTTTCAAGTTGTATTCCTTGTGCACTGCAACTTTCTCTGAGCAAATAAGACATGTGGGGATGCCCCTGTGGCTCAACAAAGAAATACTGCATCTCCCACTTTTCCTGAAATTGTCTGTGCTCGTCATCAATCTTTCTCTTCACTTCATCATGAAGTCAGGATGAAGGTATGACAAAATCTAATTCTGTAATAAACTCCTCTCCCTTAGGCCTCCGACAAGGGCAGGAGCTGCAGAAATGAAGTTTGTGCTAGGCGCAAAGTATTCGCGATTATTCGCAATAAAAAATCACATTAGTAAGAAAAAAAATCGCGAAAAATTGCATTAAACATTTGCATACCCCGAACGGAACTGCTTAGGGTATGAGAATGTTTAATGCGATTTTTTTCTTACTAATGTGATTTTTATTGCGATACTGCGATATTGAAGGCTGGCCGGGCCGCAGGCCACAAAATGTTGTATGGAGGGCCGCAAACAGCCCGTGGGCCACGAGTTTGAGACTTCTGCTTTATGGTGATTTCTGACAGTTCTATAATACAGGAAACCATTTTCTGTTATTTGATGTAGAAGCTATTCTAATTAGCCAGAAAAAAAAATTTTTTTTGTTTTGTTTTTGGGCCACACTCGGCGGTGCTCCTGGCTGTCTGCTCAGAAATAGCTCCTAGCAGGCACGGGGGACCATATGGGACACTGGGATTTGAACCAACCACCTTAGATCTGGATTGGCTGCTTGCAAGGCAAACACCGCTGTGCTATCTCTCCGGGCCCAGCCAGAACATTTTTTAAAAATCAATTTTAACTGCCTTCCTCCAACTCACTATTTTTAAATTATGAAGAACAGAACTTACTAATTAAATAATTTTATGTGGTTTTCATGGACACTGCCAACCTAATTCTGAGGCTATTTTTCTAATTAATAATAAAATGACAATAATCTTTCTGAAATATTTAATTTATAGCTGTCATTACACAAAAGACAAATGAAAAATTTTAACTGGATCCATCAGAAAATGGAAGGAAACCCTTGGACAGCATGCGACTAGATTTATAAAGTGCCTATTAAGAATATGCCTGGCAAGTGCCTGACCCAGTTTGATTCCTTCCACCACATGATTTCCCACACATTTCAAATTATCTTTTGTACAAAGATGCTTTGTTCTTGGGGCTGGATAATTTGAAATAGTACAGCAGGTAGGATGCTTGCCTTGCACATGGTCAATACAGGTTCAATCCCAGAATCCCATATGGTCCACCAAACACACTAGGAGTGATTCTTGTCCCAAGAGAAAGGCGTGGCCCAAAATCAAAACCAAAAAATGAGGCTTTGTCCCTTTCATTTATATGGGAATAGAGGGGTTAAATAAACAATATTCACCATTCTATCTGAAAGCATGATATCAAACATGAATTTATCTATAAAATGTGAGACAGTAGGCATACAGAGAAATGGAGAAAGAAATAACTCAATTAACAAAAGGAAACTGAAGGATGAAATAATAGTATAGAGGGTAAATTACTTGCTTGAGGCAGATCTGAGTCTGACCTGAATGCAGAACCTAAAGTAAGTCCTACGCACTTACCGGTGTTGGCCCCAAAACCCACAATCCTCCAACCCCTTCCCTCCAAACAAAAAGCCCCCTAAATTATCCATTGATAGACACAGGAAAGATGCCTTCAAACAATACAATTGCAAAGCAGGCACAGATGAAAGTCAAATAGACAAGTTTTCATTACAGAAGTAAATAAAGCTCTTTAATCAAGAACTAAAATTTAGCCCCCCCCCCCCAGAAAAAAGATAGTTTGGGCTTTTTGTATGTCTCTGTGTGTTCTTAGGGAATGAACCCAGGTCTCATGCACAAAAAGCTTGCAATGTACCACTGAGCCACATTCCCAGTCTACATTTAATTACTGGAGCCAAAGACAGTTTGGTGGCTAAAGCAGTCAATCCCATCTTGATTTCTTTGTTTTTCAACACCGATTCCTGAGTGTAGAGCCATGACTAATTTCTTTTTTTTCCCTTTAAACATCTTGATTACATATATGATTGTGATTAGGTTTCAGTCATGTAAAGAACACCCCCTTCACCAGTGCAACATTGCCATCACCAATGTCCCAAATCTTCCTCCATCCCACCCCACCCCAGTTCCCTCATTCATTCACATGATTATGGTAGTTCTCTGTGTAGTTATTTCTTTTCTTTTCTTTTTTTTTTTACCCACCCCACCACTGTGTAGTTATTTCTATCCAGCTTGATTTCTGGCACCATATCTGCCTCTCCCCAGCCCCAGCACAGCTAGGAAAGCCCCTTGAGAAGAGCCAGGAGAAAGCTCGGAGCACCAAAGTGTCTTGCCCCACCTTCACCTGCCCCAAATAAATTAAAAAAAAAAAAAAAAGAGGCCAGAGTGACAGGCACTTGCTTATACACTGCCAACCCAGGTCCAATCCCCTTGCACCCAACACATATGTCCCCAAGTCTCACCAGAAGTGATCACCAGCCAAGTGTATGAGAAAATAAAGTAAAATTGGATTAGAGTATCTGTGAAAATTTGAAAAAAATAAAAAGACACTAACAATTATTTAATTTTTTTTGCTTGCTTTGGAGCCACCCACTGGTGCTCAGGGGTTACTCAGTGGTTACTCCTGACTGCTCAGAGACCATATGGGATGCCAGGGACTGAATCTGGGCTGGCCATCTACAAGGGCCTTATCTGTTGTACTATATGGCTCTGGCCAGTTTTTTTTTTTTTTTTTGGGGGGGGTGGACGGGGGTCACACCCAGCAGCACTCAGGGGGTTACTCTTGGTTCTATGCTCAGAAATCGCTCCTGGAAGGCACAAGGGACCATATTGGGATTCAAATCACTGTCCTTCAGCATGCAAGGCAAATGCCTTACCTCCATGTTATTTCTCCAGCCCCTAGATATTTTTAATACTAACAGAAATATAGGTATGCCTTATCGTCTAATCTCAATAGATCTTGGCATGGCCTCATCCCAAAAAAATTAAATTATTTTTGTATTTTCTGTGATTCAAAGGGAATGGAACATTAATCAAAGAATATTAGCCAAAATTTAACTGTCCGTAAGTGCTTTTCCTTTATATCTGATAATATATGCTATAGCTGGCTTGTTCTTAAGCTTATTATTGAAGCTGTATATTCTTCTGAATCAAGATAAAAAACTGATTCAGGGTCAGAGATAATAAGCAAATAAAGCACTTGCCTTGCATGCAGCCAATCTAAGTTTGATCCCTGGCAACACATGCCCCCCCCCCCATCTCATCCCCCATCCGGGAGTGAACCCTGAGCATAGCCAAGTGTGGCCCCTAAACAAAACTAATCTTTTCTGCATGTCACCAAAAAAATTAAAGGATGTATTTGCCTAATTATCAAGAGGGAATCACAGGGGATGCTGGGATGGAGCCTAGGTTAGCTGCCTGCAATGCAAACACCCCAAACTATTACTCTGGCCCCAAAACTAAGCTTTTTTTTATATTTCCATTTCTCCGACATGCTCAAGCTTTTACTCTCATCATTCTAAGGATAAGACTATATACATGACTCTATTAAGATGCAAAGTTTGGCACCCCTGCCTTGCACACTATCAATTAATTTCTCTTTCCCTTCATTCTTTTTTTTTGGGGGGGGGGGGCTTGGGTCACACCGGGTAGTGCTGAGGGGTTACTCCTGGCTCCATGCTCAGAAATTGCTCCTGGCAGGCACAGGGGACCATATGGGACACCGGGATTCGAACCGATGACCTTCTGCATGAAAGGCAAATGCCTTACCTCCATGCTATCTCTCTGAACCCTTTCCTTTCATTCTTAAGCCATTTCCTCCAACTCCAATCCTTGCAACCAAACCTCTCAAAGAAAATTCTATTTGCTACCTTTCATCTATATCATCACTGAACTAAACTTCATATCTCATTTACCCTAAATTCTAGCATCCTTTTCAACTGTGACTCCCCTACCCTCAATTATATAAAAATATTGTCTTGAGGCAATAATTAAGATAGGGAGCTTTGCATTCAAATCCCAGCTCTGCCATTAGCCAGCAGTATTCCCTTGGGTAAATTATTTAACTTATTTAAAAATCAGTTTGTCTATAATGGAGGCATAGTGTGGAATATTATATTAAATGTGTGTATATAAAGTGCCTGATGAACCCTATATTCGTATTATATATTAACTTTGTTTCTGAATCACACCCAGCAGCACTCAGGGATTACTCCTGCCTCAGCACTCAAAAATCGCTCCTGGCAGGAACAGGGACCATATGGGATGCTGGGATTTGAACCACTATCCATCCTGGATCGGCTGTTTGTGCAAAGCAAAAACACCCTAAAGCTGTGCTATCTTTCTGGCCCCTGAAAATCAACTATATTTTCTTCTTTACTACATTTGTTTACGCTAACTCTCCTGGCACATAGAAGAGAGAGCAAAAGTGCTTATAAGCCCAACAGATGACAAGATAGGGATTCCCCAGACCCAGTCTTCCCTCTTCTCCATTCCTATTAAAAATACACCAAATTTACATTTTACATGTCTTTCCTACTGCAATCCCCAAACCACTCACCTTTACCAAATACCTTCTAAAATATACAACACACAGTGTTTTGATTATATGAATCAAATATTTAAAACTTTCCATTTATCCACAGCCTGAAAAGCAGGGGTCTCCTCCGTACAACATTTGTGGCCCTGCCCGAGAGGAACTTTTTGTTTTGTTTTGTTTTGTTTTAGTTGTTTGGGTCACACCCCCAATGTTCAAGGCTTACTACTGACTTTGCACTCAAGGATCACCCGACTTTGCCTCCTGCGGCCCCCAGGTAAATTGAGTTTGAGACCCCTGCTGAAAAGTGAAGCCAAGGAGCTAGAGCAGGGGTCTCGAACTCAATTTACCTGGGGGCTGCAGGTGCAAAGTCAGTAGTAAGCCTTGAACATTGGGGGGTGTGACCCAAACAACTAAAACAAAACAAAACAAAAAAGATTCCTCTAAGGCAGGGCCACAAAATGTTGTAAACGGCCGCGAGTTTGAGATCTCTGAGCTAGAGTGATAGTATAGAAGGGAGGGCACTTACCTTTCAGGACAAGTGAACACTGCCAGGAGTGATTCTTGAGTGCAAAACCAGAAGTAAGCCCTGAGCACTGACTGGCTGTGACCCCTCACTACCTTTAAACAGTGTTCTCTGTACCTTCTAAAATTCTCAAACTGATTTCTCTATGGCTATCCCATTCTATCTTATTAGGGTCCCAAAGAAAGATGGTTTATCACATATTAAAATTATTTACCAGGGGGCCAGAGAGAAGGTAGAGCAGGAAAGGCATTTGCCTCATACTCATCTAACCCAAGTTCAATCTTAGGCTCTCCATATAATTCCTGAGTGTAGAGCCAGGAGTAAGCCCTGAACACAATTGAGTGTAGCCCAAAACACAAAAAGTTATTTGCCAGAGCATTAGCTCAAGAGGGCTGGAGTGATGCAGAAGCCCTTGGTTATATCCTCAAAATTGAACAACCCACGGTGTGCTCCCATCCCTTCAAAATCTTCTGGGGCCAGTTCACAGAACCAGAGCACATGCTTTACATCAATGGTCCTCAAACTACGGCCCGCGGGCCACATATTGTATTTATTCCCATTTTGTTTCTTCATTTCTAAATAAGATATATGCAGTGTGCATAGAAATTTGTTCATAATTTTTGTTTTTACTATAATCTGGCCCTCTAACAGTCTGAAGGACAGTGAACTGGCTCCCTGTTTAAAAAGTTTGAGGACCCCTGCACATATTTGTGGCCCAGGTTTGGTCCAAGGTACCATGATTCCCTTGACCAAAAAATCTGGAAGAAACCCCTAAGCACAGCTGGGTGTTGCCATCTCAAGCCAAAAAGTTACTTGCTTATGTTTTATGCCCTCTATTAAAATAAGGTTTCTCGGGGCCGGGAAGATGGCGCTAGAGGTAAGGTGTCTGCCTTGCAAGTGCTAGCATAAGATGAACAGCAGTTTGATCTCCCGGCGTCCCAAATGGTCCCCCCAAGCCAGGGGCGATTTCTGAGCGCATAGCCAGGAGTAACCCCCTGAGCATCAAACAGGTATGGCCCAAAAACCAAAAAAAAAAAAAGGTTTCTCAAAGGTGGAGCTCCTTGGTAGTCTCAGAGTACCAAGAATAGCTTTACTGCTGAGCAGATAGGCATTTTAAAGACTTGTGAAGTCAAAGTCTGGGAGATTTGAAGTTATAGGGAACTAATCAGTAACTATTCATGAATGGGAAGAAATAACTGAGCACTACAAATCAAGCAAAAAGGTGAGATTTAATGTCAGACCAACTCTTCAAAATAGTTTGTTTAAACTGGGATTGACAATATGCACTTAACAAAATCCAAATTATATTTCATAAAAATAGAAAAGGATTTTATTTTTTTGGTTAACACCCAGCTATGCTCAGGGGTTATTCCTGTGATGGTGGGGACTTATGGGATACCAAGTATTAAACTTAGGTTGGCCACACGCAAGGCAGGTCCCCGGAGCAGCTAGGATAGGAGTGAATTCTGACTGCGGAGTCGGGAGTAACCCCTGAGCACCACCACCGGCTACGGCCCCAAAACAAAACAAAACTCAATAGGGGCGGGAGAGATAGCATGGAGGTTAAGCGTTTGCCTTGCAATGCAGGGGGTGGGTGGTTCAAATCCCAGCATCCCAAATGGTCACCTGAGCCTGCCAGGAGCGATTTCTGAGCAAAGAGCCAGGAGTGACCCAAAAACCAAAAACCAGAAAGAAAAAAAAAAAAAAACCAAACCCACAGCAACTCAATAAAGGATCTGTCAAACAGCTGCAAAGTGCAAGAAAGTTAATGAATGCCAGGTCGTCACAGAGCCCACATTTTCTGTCTTCAGAAAACTTTGGAAGACCTTCCAACTTATCACCACATATCCTTCTAGGGACCCCAAAGTAGGAAAATTTTCACTGTTTGGAAAATCCCTACAGAACTCTCTCAGCAGGGTATTGTCGAACACCAGTTGCCCAACCACTGCAGCTAGGACAAGTTCCGTGCATATGGGCCGAGGCTCGGCCTGGGTCAATCAACAGTCTCAACCCCAGGGTGCGGGGAGGTGGCCGTGGTCTGGTCATAAGCTGCTGCAAGAAAAAACTGTTAACAAGCGTCTCGATGCAACCCCAGCAGCGGGGTGCCACACACTGAAAATGCCAGGCTCCAGCAACTGCCAGCTCTCCGACACCCGAGCTTTTTTGGCAAGCGGGGAGGTTTCTCCTAGACCTAGGCTTCGGGAAGAGGCAGAGAGGGCTGCCGCGGGTTGACGATTGTCAAGAGTCTGTCGGGCTCAAGCTGCAGCTTCCAAACTGTCTAAGAGGGCTCGTCCACCGCCACCCGTAACCCTGTCCCCGCTCACTTCGACTCGAGAAAAGGCGAAGTTAGTGAGCATTTATAACCAAAATTAAATAAATTTAAAAAAAAAAAAAGAAGAGGCGTGGAGGTGGTGGTGGGGAAAGCTTTCAGGTACAAGTGGAGATAAAACCCGGGTGATCGCCAGCTGCGGAGCACCATTGTTCGCGGTTTGGGAGCCCCTTTTTCTCATGGAAATGCTCCAGTCCGGGGAGGGGGGTGCATTAGGTCGGGCGGGCAGGGAGGCGGGGAGGGGAAGGGGAAGGGGAAAAGGAAAGGAGGCGGAGCCCGCCCTCGTCCCGCCCATACAGCTTTTCCCGGAGTCACCGCGGGGCCGCAGGAGCTGGGCTCGGAAGGCGAAGCGGGCTGGGGGGAGGAATTAAAAATAAATAAATAAGTAAAAGGAGGGCCGAAGAGACAGTATGGAGGTGGGGCGTTTGCCTTGCACGCATGCAGAAGAACGGTGGTTCGAATCCCGGCATCCCACAAGGTCCCCTCCCAGAGCCTGCCAGGAGCGATTTCTGAGTGCATAGTCGGGAGGAACCCCTGAGCGCGGCCGGGTGGGACCCAGAAATCAACAAACAAACAAGCAAATAAATAATAATAAAGGAGGGGCCGGAGAAGTAGCACGGAGGTCATGAGCTGGACTTGCACGCACGCAGAAGGCCGGTGGTTCGAATCCCTGCATCCCATGGGGCCCCCCCACCCCGCTAGAACCTGCCAGGAGGAGCCATTTCTGAGTGTCGAGCCAGGAGTAGAAGGGACCCCTGAGCGCGGCGGGTGGGGCCCCCAGAACCGAAATAAGAATGAAATTTTGAAAAAGCCCCCCCAAATGAAAACCCTGGAAGTGCCCCCCCTTGACCCAGGGGCTGCGAGCGAAGCAAAGCGAAGGGAAGCGGGGCCCCCCCGCGGGCCGCTTGTCTCCCCGACCGCCGGGCTCAGTGGCTCAGAGATCAAGAGTCCAGCGGGCGCCGCGCAACAGGCGGAGGGAGCCCTCGGCCTCGGGGGCGAAGCTGCCTCTGTTCGGGGTCCGGCGGCGGAGGGTCGCCGTGGCCGGCCAGGCCTCCTTCGCGCTCGCCCGAGCAGGAGGCCCCGCCCGCCCGCGCCCGGGACTCGGACTCGGACACGGACACGGACACACTCGCACGCAGGGCCCGGAGCAGCGGGCCGCCTCACCTCCTGGTTGAAGGCGTTGACGGCGTCCATGTTCGCGCGGAGGCGGCGCGGGCGCGGGCGAGGCCTCTGCTGCTCCTCCGCTCACATCCAGCGCGGCTCGCGCCGTGGACGCGCGGGGTCGGCGGGGGCGGCGGGCGGGGAGGCGGCCGGCCTGAAGGGAGGCCGGCCAGGAAGCGGCGACGGGCCTCCTTGCCCTCCTCACTCAGGCCCGTGAGGAAGACGAGGCGGCGACGGGCTCCAACATGTCCGTGTGGCGCGGCGCGGTGCGGTGCGGTGCGACCCGGGCGCTCACTGGCCCGGCCGGCAAGGGGCGGGCGGGCGGGCCTCACTCTCGCTCTCGCTCCCCTCGCCTTCTCCTCTCCTCTCCTCTCCTCTCCTTTCCTCAGCGGGATGGCGGCAGCGCGAGGCCACGCCGCGCGGAGCACCCTGGGACGGCTCGGGCCTCCCTCACGGCGCTTCCGGTGCCCGGCGGTCGCCCCGCCCCTAAAGGCGCGCCGGGGCACGCCCTCTAACACGGACACGCCCCCTCGCGCATGCCCAGTCGTTGACTCCCCGCCCCCGAAAGCAGCGTCAAGCCCCGCCCAAGACACGCCCTCTCAGGCAGACACGCCCCTAGCGCATGCCCTGTCGCCTAAACCCCGCCCCCGAAAGGCGCGCCGGGACTCACCCCCTCGCGCATGCCCAATCGCTGCGCGCGTGACGCCAAAGCGCCGCGCCGTTTCCCGCCGCCGCCGGCGGCTGCGCACGCGCACGCGGGTTTCGGACGGAGCTTGACGTGAAGGACGGGCGCGTCTAGGAGTGAGCGCGCGCGCGCGCGCGCGAGAAAGAGAACCCGGGAATTTCGAGGCTGGCCTCCAGGATGGCCTACGTGCTGCACACGTAGGGAGGCGGTTCACTGGTCCAGCCTTGTCGGGCGCTAGCTGGCTTGCACCTCACCCTCCTCCAGGGCAGGTTTGCGGCAGGCTCCCGGGCTGCATTTTTTTGCAGTGCTGGGCCAGTGCAACTCAGTGCCAGGGTTTGGACGTGTTTTTCTGTGACTACGCGGTGGATCCTGCACCAGTTGTGCTACATGCATACACCCCGAAGCTCGGAATCATTCGACCTCTGGACGAAGGCGACCCGCACATGGGCAGCCAGCCATGTGCTGCGAGAGGAAAACGAATTCGCTCCATTTCTAGAAAAAATGCTTCCCCAAACCACTTTTTTAAGGGGGGGGGTCTGGTTTGGGTGTAAACGCTTTATTTATCCCCTTTTTCACTTTTCTGAACTGGAGTAAACTATGAGCACAGACTGATGAGCTACTAAGGGCACCATGTGCTCTAGAGAGAAATGCAAAATTGGAAGGGTGGAGTCACTCAGATGCTGGGGATTTCGAGAGTTAAGGAAATGGAGTAGCCTCTGGATCCAGAAGAGTAACAGCTGGAAAGAACTACTGATGTTAAGGGAGAGGAAGTGCTCACAGGAAGCTTAGCAGTTCTGGCTTCATACGCATCCTAGATGGTGGATTTAAAAAAAATGTTTGGGGGGGCCGGAGAGATAGCATGGAGGTAAGGTGTTTGCCTTTCACGCACGAGGTCATCGGTTCGAATCCCGGCGCCCCATATGGTCCCCCATGCCTGCCAGGAGCAATTTCTGAGCCTGGAGCCAGGAATAACCCCTGAGTACTGCCGGGTGTGACCCAAAAACCACACACAAAAAAAAAATGTTTGGGAGTAAGTAAGGATAGTAAGGACGGAGCCATTTGACTTTTCCGTGGCCGACCCAGGTTTGATCCCGGTCCCAAAATAGACCCGCAAGCCCCCTAGTATTGATCCATGAAGACAGCCCAAAATGAACCCCGAACACTGCCAGATGTGGTCCAAAAGACCAAAGTGGGGGAAATCAGTTTAGGGAATGTATGTGGAGGGAGAGAAGGGTTAGGAAGAAAGCACACTAATGGTTAACACTAGTAAGTCCTAAGGGACTAGTCAGTCCCTTAGCATGAGCTGTTCAGTGTGCAATTTGGTGCTATTTTCTTTTCAACTGCATCACCAACTTCTGTTCAAGGTGGCTATTTAATACTTAGACTTCTTATGCCCAAGACCAGAGAGTTTCCTTCAGGAAGTCTGAGCTGCTGCCCCAGGGGCAAATAAATGATGTCAAGGAGGCAGTTGGATAAACACGTGTAGAAGAGACAGCTGTGAAGAGGTAAGGAGTTATTAGCTCCACTAGTAGAGGGAGAAGCTGAAGTTGATCGGAACCCAGACCTGAAGCCAGAGGAGTCTGCACCAGCCAAAGAGCATCTTGCCACCATGTGGTCATCCCCAGTGTCATCCTCAGTCAATGTCCCATATGCACCAAAAGTGATCCTAACAACACCAAAGGAAAAAGAAGATTAGAGGGCTGGGATCACAGGAATGCTGGAATTGGAGAGGAAGCAGAGAATGTTCCTAGAAGTAGTCAAGTGGGCGGTCCTGATAGTATTTGGACCTCAATAGTCACTTGGGCCTGAGCAGTGGGTATTCAAGAGAGGAAGGTGCAGGATGTGATTTACAGGTACTTGGCTATGAAGATCACTAGAAAAAGCAGGATAAAGGGATGGTGTCTTTGTTTCTCAGATGAGACTAGCAAGAGGGCTAGGGAGTTGCTCAGAGTTCTTGCAGAGGTATAGCAGGTAGGAAGTTTGCATACGTGTTGCACATGCTACTGCCACTGACTTAGGTTCGATTCTCCAGTTTTCCATATAGTCCTGGAACACTGCCCGTAGTACCAGTAATTCCTGAGTGCAGAGCCAGTAAGTTACTCCTGAGAACCAATGGGTCTGCCTCCACTCCCCCCCCACCCCCCCCAAAAAAAAAAAAAACCAACAACAACAGTGTTTGCCAGCAGGAGATCCATTTCTGAATAGGCTTGTTTATTGTTCTTGATAGTCCAGGAAGTCTTTTGCTTTTTGTTTTGTTTTGTTTTGGGCCACATCTGGTGGTGCTCAGGAGTTACTTCTGGCTCTGCATTCAGAAATTACAGGCTTGGAGGACCAATGAGATGTTGGGGATCAAATCTGGTCAGCTGTGTGGAAGGCAAACACCCTCCCTGCTGTGCAACGGTCCCTAATTTTTTTTCTTGGTTTGTGGGTCACATCCGGCAACACTTGAGTTACTCCTGACTCTGCATTTAGAAATTGCTCCTGGCAGGCATGGGGGACCACATCCATCCTAGATCAGCTGCTTGCAAAGCAAACGCCCTACCCCTGTGCTATCTCTCCAGTCCTCCCTAAAATATTTTTAGTGAAGACAAATAAAAGACCTCCTGGGCCACACCCAAGCAGTGTTCAGGTGCTATTTCTTGCTCTTGTGCTCAAGATTTATTCCTGGCAATACTTGAGGCACCACAGATGGTGCTAGGCATGGAAACCTTGGCCAGTTGCATGCAAAGCAAACACCCCACCTGATATACTGTCTCTCTGGCCCTAGAAGGTCATTTATTTATAATTTTTTTTATTTAAAAACCATGGTTACGGGGCCGGAGAAATAGCATGGAGGTAAGGCATTTGCCTTTCTTTTTTTTTTTTTTTTTTTTTTTCGGGCCACACCCGTTAGATGCTCAGGGGTTACTCCTGGCTACGCGCTCAGAAATTGCCCCTGGCTTGGGGGGACCATATGGGACGCCGGGGATCGAACCGTGGTCCTTTCCTTGGCTAGCGCTTGCAAGGCAGACACCTTACCTGTAGCGCCACCTCGCCGGCCCAGGCATTTGCCTTTCATGCAGAAGGTCATTGGTTCGAATCCCCGCATGCCATATGGTCCCCCGAGCCTGCCAGGAGCGATTTCTGAGTGTGGAGCCAGGAGTAACCCCTGAGCACTGCTGGGTGTGACCAAAAAAAAAAAAAACAAAAAACATGGTTATAAAGTTATTATAATACAGTTGTTTTTTTTCCCCACAGATAAAGTTGTTCATGATTGAGTTACAGTCATACAATGTACAACAGCCTTCACTAGTGCACATTTTTTTTTTTTTGGTTTTTTTTTTGGGCCACACCCGGTAATGCTCAGGGGTTACTCCTGGCTATGCGCTCAGAAGTCGCTCCTGGCTTGGGGGACCATATGGGACGCCGGGGGATCGAACCGCGGTCCGTCCGAGGCTAGCGCAGGCAAGGTAGGCACCTTACCTTTAGCGCCACCGCCCGGCCCAACTAGTGCACATTTTCTGCCACCAGTGTCCCCAATTTCCCTCTCATCCTCTCCATGTCCTCTTCCCTTCCTGTCTTTAGGGCATACATCTTTTTCCTCTTTTTCTCTCTATTCCTTTTTCTTCCTTTTAGACAATTAGGTTTGCCATACAGTGATATTTCCCACCACCAATGTCCCAAGCTTTCCCCCCCCCCACCTCTCCCACATGCCTCTGGGGCAGGCATTTTACCTCTCTCTCTCTCTCTCTCTCTCTCTCTCTCTCTCTCTCTCTCTCTCTCTTTCTCTCTCTCTCTTTCTCTCTCTCTCTCTCTCTTTCTCCTTTTTTAACTATGAGTTGCACTACTGTTAATGAAGGGGTGCCATGCTTGTCACTTTATTCCCTTTTAGGACCCAGTTCTTGTCCAGAGGGATCAGTTCCTACTATTACTGTCAGAGTAGACCTTTCTCTACTCTAACTGCAGTCACCACTCTTGCTGGCTTGCTTTCTACCATGAATTGGTCCTCCTGATCCTTGGGTCTATTTTCTCTGGGTATTATTACCATACTGTCATTTTCTTCTTCTTCTACCCCACAGATGAGTGACATTATTCTAGGTCTATCCCTCTCCCTCTGACTCAATTCACTCAGCATAATAATGTCTAGGAAGTCTTTTAAATAAGACTGGAGAATGTGAGCAGCCTTTTCTCTTGCCTCGCAAGTTTCTCTGTGTTCTGGGACTGCCTTCAGGTGAACAGGTTAAATCTTCCAATAAAAAATTTAGGGCAAGGGCTGGAGCAATAGTACAGCAAGTAGGATGCTTGTCTTGCTCTCAACAGACCTGTTTGATCTGGGCACTGCATAGGGTTCTTAGAGACCACCAGGACTAATCCTTGACTGCAGAGCTAGGAATAAGCTCTGAGCACAGCTGGGTATGACTCCCCCCAAATAAAGAGGGACACAGAGTGATAGTACAGCCGGTAGAGCTTTTGCCTTGCACTTTTTATAATATCTTCAAGCAACCACCTTCCACCTATTCGTCTGTGCCCAGCTAGATATCAGGACCAGGAAGGTCTCCAGCATCAGCTACAAGGCATAGAACACAGGAAGACTGATTCCTGGTGTTGTGAGCAACCAATTCCAACACCAGCAACTAGCAATTTTATTTGTTTTGTTTGGGGGCTAAACCCCTACAAAAAATAAAAATACCAGAGGTGCTCAGGGATTACTCCTGGCTCTACTCTCAGAAATCACTCCTGATGGTGATGGTGGTGGAAACCATATGGGATCCTGGGGATTGAACCTGGGTCTGCACTTAGTGGTGCGGTGTTAACATTAATCCAGGACTGCGCAGACCAGATCTGGTCCTTTGAACTGCTTTGAACATTGTGACCTGCCATGTGGATGCTCTCAGAACTGTCTGCGGCTGCCCGCAGGCCACACTGTGGGACTGAGATGTAGGAAGTGACACAAGGCCCTGAGTCATGCTTTGTCATTCATTACAGTGCTAGTGAAATAAACCCTGAACCAGTGAACCCCAGCACCAGGGGCTGGAAGTGCAGTGTCTGTGTGTACCTTTACTCCAGAAACCCTGGTTTCTGCCCACATCCTCAGGTGGGCACATGAACTTCTACTGGTGTGTCTCAGTGTTCCAGTCAGATTGTGTATGTCCATGTTGTATGCATGTATATATGTGTGTGTGTGTTTCTGTAAGGTCATCTTGACTGAGATGGGTCTTGCCTTGTGGCCCAAACTGCCAGGAGAGTGTCTTATCATTTGTAGCTCTGATCTGAAACAAGCAAATTAAAACACAAATGAGTGACTGAATGAATTCAAAATATAAATTTTTTTTTTCTGGGACCACCCCCAGCAGTGCTCAGGGGCTATTCTTGTCTCTGTGCTCAGAGATCATCATACTTGTTGGTGCTCTGGGGACCATTGGTGGTGCTGGGGATCAAATCAGGGTTGGCCACATGCAAGACAAACACCTTAACCCTGATACTATTTCTCCAACCTCACAAATGCTTGCTTGATATTTGAAGAGTGTTGGTCTTTATTTAGAACTTTGATGTCTTTTATGAGACCAGAAAGATGCCATCTGAATATTCTGTACAGTTCTGGAGATATTTTTATTTTATTTTGTTTTTTAATTTTCCACAGTTGGAAATAACAACAACAACAAAGGTTTATTGGGAAGAAGAAGGGAAAGGAAAGAAATTTTCCAGCTAGGAAGGAACTAAGTATCAGACTAAGTCCAAGATTCTCATGACTCTGAAGATTTGAGGGTGAAGCCATTATAGAGATTGGGGGCAGAGCCAAGAGAACCCTAGACAAAAAGAACTGGCTTCTCTGGATCAAACCAACACTGATGTAGGTTTGATTGTGTCATTGAATTAGGAAAGTCAATATGTTGTTTGGGGTCACACCAGTTGGTGTTCAGGAATTAATCCTAGCTCTGCATTCAGGAATCACTCCTGGTAGGGTAGGGGGATTATATGAGGTGTGAGGAATTCAACCGGCACAATGTCATGCAAGGTCTATCTATCTTTCCTGAACCTGCCTTGCATTTCCTTGGGGGCAAAATAAGAATGAGGGGCTGATGAGATAGTTCAGTGTATAAAGTGTTTACCTTATATGCAGTTGACACAAGTTCCATCCCCAGCACCTTATATGGTCCCATAGCCCACCAGGAGTAATTCCTGAGAGCACCTCCAAGAATGGCCTCAAAACAAAATAAGAATGGGGGGCTGGAGTGGTGGAGCAAGCAGCAGGGTGTTTGTCTTGCATGTGGCCAACCCTGATTTGATCCCCAGCACCACCAATGGTCCCCAGAGCACCAACAGGTATGATGATCTCTGAGCACAGAGACAAGAATAGCCCCTGAGCACTGCTGGGGGTGGTCCCAGAAAAAAAATTTATATTTTGGATTAATTCATTCAGTCACTCATTTGTGTTTTAATTTGCTTGTTTCAGATCAGAGCTACAAATGATAAGACACTCTCCTGGCAGTTTGGGCCACAAGGCAAGACCCAAGACCCATCAATCCCCGGTGTCCCATATGGTCCCCCAACCCAGGAGTGATTTTTGAGCATATAGCCAGGAATAACCACCAAGCGTCACCGTGTGTGGCCCCAAAACCAAAAAGAACAAAAAAGAATGGGAGGGGAGGGCCGGAATGATAACACAGCTGTAGAATTTTGCCTTACACATGGTCGACGGGACAGACCAGGGCATTCCATATGATCCACCGAGCAGGCCAGGAGTTATTTCGGCATCCCATATGATCCACCGAGCTTTCCAGGAGCGGATTCCTGAGTGCAGAGCCAGGAGTAACCCCGGAGCTCCATGGGGGGTTCCCCTAAAATAAACAAACAAAAAAGAGTGGGAGGGAAACAATAGTATAGCAGGTAGGATGCTTGTCTTGCATGCAGTTTGACATGGGTTCAATCCTGACATCTCATATGGTCCTCTGAGCCTGTAAGAAGTGATTGCTGAGTAACCCAGGAGTAACCCCCTAATTTACTTCTCTGACTGCCAAAAGTTTGTGGATGACCTTCTGTGTTTGAGGAGAATCACTTCCATCTTCAAAGAAGTCTTATAATACCAGGATCTCCCTTGAGAACACAGGAATAACTCAGCTCCTCCTGCGAACAAATCAAAGCCAAAAAGGAGGGCCCCAAGTCTGATGCTGCCCCCTCCACCCATCTGACAGCTACTTCTCCCAGTGTAAGCGTGGATAGAAACACTTATGGTCCAGCTGGAGCTGTAGGAAAGCTGGCAAAGCTCTTGTCTGGCTCACCCAGTTCTGAACCCCACCAGAAGTGGTCCCTGCGCTCTGAGCCAAGAGTAAGCCCTGAGTAATGCTGGGTGTATCCCCAAAACAGCAATAGCAACAAAATATTCAGTGTCCCATTCCCTGCTTGTTCCTGAGAATTACCTCATGACCCCCACACCTAATCGTTTTTTTGGTTTTTGGGCCACACCTAGCAATGCTTCGAGGTTTTTACTCCTGGCTCTATGCTCAGGGATCATTCCTAAAGGTGCTGGGGGACCATATGGGATGCTGGAGATCAAATCTGGGTCAACCATATGCAAAGAATATGTTCTACCCATGTGCTATTAATTCTGGCCCTACCCTACACCTAATCTTGGTTCTTCTATTTGGGGGGTTGGGGGGGCACTTCCTGCAGTGCTCAGGCTTACTCCTAGCTCTGCACTCAGCAATAATTCCTGGTGGGGCTTGGGAGACAAAATGGGAAATTGGGGATCAAACCTGAGTTAACTGCATGAACTGCTACTCTTTGAGCAGTTCTACTCTTCCTCTTCTGCTCTTCCTTTTCTACTCTTCCTTTTTCTCTACTCTTCCTTTTCTGCATCAAGAATCAGGTTAGCCGGGAAGGTGGCGCTAGAGATAAGGTGTCTGCCTTGTAAGCGCTACCAAGGAACGGACCTCGGTTCGATCCCCCGGTGTCCCATATGGTCCCCCCAAGCCAGGGGCGATTTCTGAGCACATAGCCAGGAGTAACCCCTGAGCGTCAAACGGGTGTGGCCCAAAAACCAAAAAAAAAAAAAAAAAAAAAAAAAGAATCAGGTTAATGGGCTGGAGAGATAGCACAGTGATAAGGCAGTTGCCTTGCATGTAGCTGATCCAGGACAGACAGTGATTTGAATCCCGGCATCTCATATGGTCCCCTGTGCCAGTCAGGAGTGATTTCTGAATACAGAGCCAGGAGTAAACCATGAACACTTCTGGGTGTGACCCTAAAACCAAAAATAAATAAAAAATAAAACAACCAAACAAAAGAATCAGGTTAAATACATCATGATTCCTTCCATGATGGAGGCCCTGACAACTGGCTTTGCATAAACAGAGACTGTAAAATATATCACATGTTGTGAAATCACACCACATGCCATATTTCTATCCCCAAGCAGACAGGTTTGAAGAAGCAGGGTAGCTGTGAAGAATTGAAAAACCAAGTCAGTCTGTGCCTTGCCTCGTGATGTCTCTTAGTGCCAAAGCCAGACTGACCCTTTATTTTTATTGTTTTGTTTTGTTTTGTTTTGTTTTGGCCACACCCAGCAGCGCTTAGGGGTTACTCCTGTGCTCAGAAATCACTCCTGGCAGGCTGGGGGAACCATATGGGATGGCAGGGATGGAACCCAGGTCAGTCCCAGGTCTGCCACGTGCAAAGCCAAAGCCCTAGTACTGCACTATAGCTCCATCCCCAGACTGGCCCTTTATTAATTAAACCAATACCAATTCACCTGGAGTGAAAGGTCAAGTGATCCAGGTGGGCTTTTACTTATCAAAGGGGTGAGTTTAAAGGAAAGAGGAAGATAGGGGAAAGCCTTTGTTTTGGGTTGATAGCTGGGTGTCATCTTACAAGAGACCATGTAAGTACCTGTAGCACTATTGATGATTCGATTTAATGGTGTCCTGTTTTATGTTTTAAAACAACCTATTAGACAGCCACTGCATGAGAGTGATGACATCAACTTCCTTTGGTGGAACTGCTGTCACAGATAATTTTCTGCAATTTGTCTTGAAAGCATTTTCAAGTTGCCTTCCTATTCTTCTGCCAAAGCCAGAGATGCCACTCTCAAACCTGCTCCTGTAGACAGAATCCCCATCATTCTGGAATGCAGTGATGTCACTTTCTGTTCCTTCAATGCGTGCACTATCCAAAAAGATATGCTTTAACCTTATTACCTCTGGCATTTTCTTTTTTTTTTTTTTTTTGTTTTTTTGGGCCACACCTGGCGGTGCTCAGGGGTTACTCCTGGCTGTCTGCTCAGAAATAGCTCCTGGCAGGCACGGGGGACCATATGGGACACCGGGATTCGAACCAACCACCTTTGGTCCTGGATCGGCTGCTTGCAAGGCAAACACCGCTGTGCTATCTCTCCGGGCCCACCTCTGGCATTTTCATTGACTTTTCCCTTCAAATAACATTATTGCCAGGGCCGGAGTGGTGGCGATAGATTTGCCTTGCAAGTACTAGCCTACGATGAACCTCGGTTAGATTTCCCCCATCCCATATTGTAGCTGGAAGTAACCCCTGAGCATCAACAGGTGTGGCCCAAAACCAAAAACCAAAACAAAAAAATAACTATTGATTGCCATCCCAGCCTGAATAAGATTTAAAACCTGAGCTTTTCTCCATCCATTTATCAAATGATTAATAATTTCTTCTTTATCCCCTTCCCTTTTCTGTCACAAAGCATAAAGTCAAAGATTTCTCTTCTGAAAGATTTTCTTTCTGATCATAACTCACTCTTAACTGAGACATATGGAGAAAGAATAACAAGGCAAAAATAATCAGAGATGAAGTTAATAAACTATTTTCTTTAAGAAAGTTTATAAATTATTCGGGCCCGGAGAGATAGCACAGTGGTGTTTGCCTTGCAAGCAGCCGATCCAGGACCAAATGTGGTTGGTTCGAATCCCGGTGTCCCATATGGTCCCCCGTGCCTGCCAGGAGCTATTTCTGAGCACACAGCCAGGAGTAACCCTTGAGCACCGCCGGGTGTGACCCAAAAACCAAAAAAACAAACAAAAAAAAAAACAAAAAAAAAGAAAGTTTATAAATTATTCAAAAAAATTTTCATTATGCATTCCAAAGTTCTTCATGAATGGGGTTCAGGCATTCAATGTTTGAGCACCTCTCTCTTCACCAGTGTTCACTTCCATCCCCAGTTTTCCTCCTGCCCTCCAGCTTGCCTCTATGATAGACACTTTTTCCTTTTTCTTTTTACCTTTTAAGCACTGTCATCTATAATAATGATAAATTGACACTAATGGTAGGATATCATGCATATATATCACTTTACTCTTTTTCAGCACCCAGTTCCATCCACAGTGACCTCTTTATTATTGTTGTAATGGTCTCTCTCCTCACTTTGACCAGCTTTCTACCAAAACCAGTTCACTTCCTCTTTACTTCTGCTTTTGTCTTTGGACTTGAGTTATTTCCCTACTATGTCTCAGCACAAAAAAGTCTAGATTGTTTAAAGTAAAGTAATTTTGTTGTTGTTTTGGGGCCACACCCAGTGGTGCTCAGGAGTTACTCCTGGCTCTGCAATCAAAAATTGCTTCTGGCAGACTTGGGGGACCATTAGGAATGCCAGGAATCAAACCCAGGTCTGTCCCAGGTCTGCCATGTGCAAGACAAATGCCCTACCACTGTGCTATCAACTTTGGTCCCAAAGTAAAGTAATTCTGTCTGGGTAATTTCCAGCAGGTGCTGATGTTGATCAATGTAAGAGTTGAGACTATGTCTTTTCCTTTTTTTTTTTTTTTTTTTGTTTGGGTTACACCCTGCAGTGCTCAGGGGTTACTCCTGGCTCTACGCTCAGAAATCGCTCCTGGCAGGCTCTGGGGCCATATGGAACGCTGGGATTCGAACCACCAACCTTCTGTATGTGAGGCAAACGCCTTACCTCCATGCTTTCTCTCTAGCTCTGAGACTATGTCTACACTCGCAAAAGCTGGACTGAACCATGATTAACAAACAGACTTGCACTGGGTTTGGAGGGACAGGAAGAGAGGAAGGACTATGAGGTAAGCCATGAAGATAGAGGAAGATAAAACTGAAGTTGAAGCAATCAATTGTAATTACGAAAGCGATTCTCAAAAAAACAAAACAAAAAACAAAACACTTATCTAGGTTTCAATCCAGGCAGTCAGGACTCTCTTTGAATTTATTTTATGATTTTAATAAGACCTTTCACATACGGTTCCACAGATTGGAGGAAACAAACGGAGGAGAATGCTGTTTCCTTTAGTGGTGCTGTGGGTTGTCTTATTTTAGGAAGTAGAAGCAGATACTTAATAAAAAGCAGATGTGTCTGAGCAGATTGTGTGTGAGCGTGTTTGTGTGTGTGTGTGTGTGTGTGTGTGTGTGTGTGTGAGAGAGAGAGAGAGAGGGAGAGAGAGAGAGAGAGAGAAAGGAAAAAAGAGAGAAGAGAGAGAAAGGAGTTTGTCTCATACCCTTGCCCTCATGCAATGTCAAAAAAAATGACAAGCAAACTGTTCATTGTTGTCGTTTTTAGTGATACTGTGATCTCTCTAAAAACATACAACTAGTAGTAGGTTGATTTCTGCTCCAGTCCCAGAGACCAGGCAATGACTGGAAGATCCTGGAATGCAGTGAGGGAGCATATTCTAACTTAGGCTGCAGGATTCAAAGCATGGCACTGCCACCTACTCTATCAATTGGGCAGAGTTGTTCTGCTTTGTCATCTATTAAATGAGGTAATAGTAATAATGTCAATGTTATGAGAGGTTGGGTTTTCTTGTTTGTTTTTGTTTGGGGATAACCCCTGGCAATGCTCAGTGAGGACTCTAACAGCACTCCTGACAGTGCTCAGGGGATCTTTTGGCCAATTTTTGTTTTGTTTTGTTTTGTTTTGTTTTGGGGGCCACATTCTGCAGCACTCAGGTGTTATTCCTGTCTCTGTTCTCAGAAATTACTCCTGGTAGGCTCGGGGGACCATATGGGATGCTGGGGATTGAACCCAGCTTGGCTGCATGCAAGGCAAATGCTCTCCCCACTGTGCTCTAGCTCCCACCCCCCTTATTTTACTTTATTTTTCTCCTCTGTGGTTTTTCCTTTTGTGGTTGCTGCTGACTACAGTGGCTGGGGCTTGCACACTTGGGAACAGAGTTTGCACATACTTATCTGTGTCATCTGGCACTTCAATAATGTGGGACAGAGGATCACCAAGGACACTGCCATGCAGAGCACACAGTACCTGCAGCTGTGCCCTGCTCAAACTCAAGGCTGCAAGTCTACAAGACAAGAGCTCACCTGTTATCTCTCCCCTAACTTCCTGTGGATCTTACCTGGATGGGAGGGAGGTGTCTGTGATTGGTAACAAAGGGGTTGCCGTAGGTGAGAGAAGACTCAGGAGGGAGAAGCAGCATAGAGAAGAGAGACACAGATTGGGTACAGAGAGGCTATTTAGCTTAGGAGCCACATATGGTGGCTAGGGCCTTATAATAAAGCTTTATGTCTAAAATCTGAAATCTGACTGGCTGTGGGTCATTTCTTCACCATCACGCAGATAGACCCACTGTAGGGCTGTAGGCACTGGGCCAGCACAAGAAAAGCCTCACCATTCATCCACTCCATGCACCATCAAGGACTTAATCATTAATATTTAATACAACACTCACCCTCTGAGCTATGGAAGGGGGGGCCTCCTGAGTGATTTTGTTTGTTTTTGTTTTGATGGCTTTTGGGCCACACCTGATGATGCTCAGGGGGCTACTCCCAACTTTGTTCTTTTCGTTCTTGGGGATGACTCAGTAGATACTAGTGGGAACTGAAGATTGGGCTCCTATATACAAAGCGTGTGTGTGTGTGTGTGTGTGTGTGTGTGTGTGTGTGTCCTTTAAGCTGTCTCTCTAGCTCCTTCATGCAATTTTATTTTTTTTGTGGGTGAGGGTTGGGTTTTCAGGCCATGCCTTGTGATGCTCAGGGGTTACTCCTGGCAGTGCATAGGGATCACTCCTGGCAGGGCCCAGGGAAACATAGGAGTTGCCGGGGATCAAACCTGGATCTGCTGCGTGCAATGCAAGTGCCTTACCCACTCTTACTCCTGAAGTGAGTAGAAATTTTTTTTCTTCTTCAGGTGTTTGGCCTATACCAAGCGGCACGCGGGTTACTCCTGGCTCTATGCTCAGAAATCGCTCCTTGCAGGCTCAGGGGCTCATATGGGGCCGGAGATCAAACCTGGGTTCATTCCTGGTCAGTGCGTATAAGGCAAATGGCCTACTGCTGTATTATCTCTCTGACCCATCCAGAGCAGAAATATTATTTTTAATTACATTTCTAAAATTTTGAGTCCCCTACAGCTGTGGTCAGGTCTTAGTCCTGACTCTATGCTCAAGGAATCACTAGAGATCCTCTGAAAACCATATGTGGTGTCTGTGATTGAACCAGGTAGTCTCAAGCAAGGCAGACTCCTTCCCCTTTGTGCTATCCTCACAGCTCCTTTGTCTTTGATAGGATTTATAAGTGTGTGTGTGTATGTGTGTGTGTGTGTGTATATGTGTGTGTGTGTGTGTGTGTGTGTGTAGTTTGTAGGACGACACATTTGGCATTTTCAGGGGCTATTTCTATCTCTATGCTTGGGAGTGACTCCTGTTGGTTTGTATTTTGGATATGTAGTTGTGGTGCTGGAGATCTAACTTAGCTTATTAATTAATTAAATTTGTTTTGGCAATGCTTGAGGTTACTCCTGGCTCTGCATTCAAGAATACTCTTGGTGGTTTATGGGGACAATATGGGATGCTGGGATCAAACACAGGTTGGCTCTGTGCAAGGCAAATGCCCTTCCTGCTGTACTATCACTTTGGTACCTCTCATTAGCCCTTTAATAATAAAAAAAATTTTTTTTTGGTTTTTAGGCTACTCCTGGCTCTGTGCTCAAATTCCTTAACTGCTGTGCTATCATTTTTGCCCCCCTAAATATTAAAGTGTGTTTATATTCATACAGTGCCTTTGTTTCATTTCTTCTGTTTCCCTGTATTATTTTACTAACCTTTTCTTCTGTTTTGTTTTGTTTTTGAGTCATACCTGGTAGTGCTCAGGGCTTACCCCTAGCTCCATGTTCAGGTACCAGTCATTTTTTTTGTTTTGTTTTGTTTGGAGCCACACCAATGGCACTCAGGCGTTACTCCTGGCTCTGCACTCAGAAATCAATCCTAGCAAGCTCGAGGGACCATATGGAGTGCCAGGGTGTAAAATAAAAATCCAGGAATGGTGAGACTGCCCCCAAACACCATGTTGCTAACTTTTTAGGCAGACAGGTCTGAAGAATCTGAGGAGTGGTGGAGAAATAATACCACACCAGTGAAAAAAAGATTCATTGGAGTCAGTTTGCTTTTAGCCTCATGGCCTCTCTCTTTGCCATGTGCTACCTCGGCCCAAGCCAAAAACCAGAACTGCTTTTTTTTTTTTTTTTTTTTTTTTTTATTCAAAGTAATTCCCCATACCAGTGAAATACAAGAGTAACTATCCAGTGAGCTTTTATATACCAAAGGAAGAGGTTTCCAGGGGAAGAGGAAGTTAAAGGAACACCTTTGTTTGGGGTTGATAGCTGTGTATTATACTAGGGATCAAACCCAGGTCTGCAGCATGCAAGGCAAATGCCCTCCCCATTGTGCTATTGCTATTACTCTGGCCATCTGGAATCCGTCCTGGTAGGCTCAGGGGACCATTCTTGGGTGCCTAGGTTGGCCATGTGCAACTGGCCAGGAAAGAGAGAAAAGAAACTTTATGTAGTAGTAACAATACCAATATGTGCGGGTCACCAGGCTGGACTCCTTGCAGTCACATTCCCTGTCCACATGCCAATGCTGTGAGGCAAGCATTTCTCTCTCTCTTTCCCAGTTGTTCAAGTAGGTTTGCTGAAGCTCTGGGTCTGAAGGAAACAGCCAAGTCAGAATGAAATTTAAAGCTTCCTAATTTTTAGCTCTCCTTTCTCTCTATAGACCAGATGAAAATTAGCCAAATCCAAAGGAGAAATAATCCCTTTAGTCCCTGAAAGATCTTTTTCTTTTCTTTCTGGTTTGGGTGTCATGGTCCGCAGTGCCGTGGCTGGGGGGTGACTGCAGAGGTATTAGAGGGACCATGCGGTGCTGGGAATGGAACCCCATTTTCATGTATACAAAGCCTGTGCTCCAGCTCTTTTCTTTTTTATTCCTTTCTTTTTTTGGGGGGTCACACCCGGCAGCGCTCAGGGTTATTCCTGGCTCTATGCTCAGAAATTGCTCCTGGCAGGCTTGGGGGACCATATGGATGCCTGGATTTGAATCATTGTCCTTCTGCATGCAAGGCAAACACCTTATCTCCATGCTATCTCTCCAGCCCCTGTACTCCAGCTCTTAAAGCCAGCTCCCAAGCTGGGATGGGAAGAGAAAGACAAACATACAAAGACAGACAGACTGATAGACAAAGACAGAGACAGAGAGGAGGTGGAGACACAAAGAGTGTGATAGAGACAGACAGGCTGGAGAGAGAAAGATAAAGACAGACAGATTTTTCACAAATATACTTGCTACTGAACTTTTTCTTCTTTCCTTTCTCTTCCATTTTTGTTTTAGTTTTTCTATTTTCTATTTCTTTTTTTTTTTTGAGGGGGGGTCACACCTGGTAGTGCTCAGGGGTTACTCCTGGCTCTATGCTCAGAAATACTCCTGACAGGCTCAGGGGACCATATAGGAAGCTAGGATTCTAACCACAGACCTTCTGCATGCAAGGCAAATAAATGCCTTACCTCCATGCTATCTCTCTGGCCCCTATTTTCTTTTCTTTTTTCTTTTTTTTAAATAACTTTGCTTTTGGTCATCTTGAAACAAATGTGTTATGATCAGTTATGTCAACTATGTGATGAATTTTTTAAATAAATTTATTTAAAAAAAGACAGGGGGCTGGAGAGATAGCACAATGGTAGGGCATTTGCCTTGCACGCAGCTGATCCAGGATGGACCGTGGTTTGAATCCCAGCATCCCATTCCTGCCAAGAGCAATTTCCTTTTTTTTTTTTTTTTTGGTTTTTGGGTACACCCGGCAGTGCTCGGGTTACTCCTGGCTATATGCTCAGAAATCGCTCCTAGCATCTCAGAGGACCACATGGGACATGGGATGCCGGGATTCAAATCACCAACCTTCTGCATGCAAGGCAAATGCCTTACCTCCATGCTATCTCTCCTGTCGCCAGGAGCAACCCCTGAGCATTGCTGGATGTGACTCAAAAAACCAACAAACAAAAAAGGACAGACTGTAGACAAAGACAGAGACAGAGAGGAGATGGAGAGAAGAGATGGAGACACAGAGTGATAGAGACAGAGGCTGGAGGAGAGAGACATTTTTTTTTTTTTTTTTTTTGGTTTTTGGGCCACACCAGGTAACGCTCAGGGGTTACTCCTGTCTATGTGCTCAGAAGTTGCTTCTGGCTTAGGGGACCATATGGGACACTGGGGGATCGAACCGAGGTCCGTCCAAGGCTAGTGCAGGCAAGGCAGGCACCTTACCTTTAGCGCCACAGCCCGGCCCCGAGAGAGACATATTGATAGACAAAGACAGAGACAGAGGCTGGAGGAGAGAGAGACATACTGATAGACAAGGACAGACAGAGACAGAGACAGAGAGAGACAATGACAGAGAAAGAGAGAAGACACAGAGAGAGTAATAGAGATAAAGGTTGGTAAGAGGGGAGAGATAGATAGAGAGAGAGACAGAGACAGAGAGAGAGAGAAAGAGAGAGAGGTCATATTCTTCTGCTACAAGGGAGGTTTAAACTTTTTCCCCCACCTTGTTTGTAAATGGGCAAATCTTAAATCAAGTTTCTGTTCCTCTGAGCAGTCTTAATTTGCCTGAGGGGAAGTGTTGGGAAAGCTTCTGTTGTTGTTGTTGTCTGGCCCTTCTTGAATGTGTGTGTGGAGGGAGAGGGTTGGGGAGCAGGAGGGGAATATAGGGGAAACAGACTGGGTAGCTGAAAGAGCCTTGGCTGGTTGGCAGAGATGAAGCCAGCACTTAACAGCCACCTGACCTGGGGTGTGATTTCTCCTCCCGGGGTTCTCAGCTCTCCAGCTGTTAAGGGGGGGGTGGGGGGGTATATGCTCAGAGGCTTTTTCTCTTATGTCTTAAAGAGGATTGCAAAGAATTTTCTTTTCTTTGTTGGTGGTAGAGAGACAGTGTTTAGGGGCCCCATGCGATGCCAGGGATCAAATCTCAGCTGGCCGGGCGGTGGCGCTCGAGGTAAGGTGCCTGCCTTACCTGCGCTAGCCTAGGAGACGGACCGCGGTTCGATCCCCCGGCGTCCCATATGGTCCCCCAAGCCAGGAGCGACTTCTGAGCGCATAGCCAGGAGTAACCCCTGAGCGTCACCGGGTGTGGCCCAAAAACCAAAAAAAAAAAAAAAAAAAAAAATCTCAGCTGAGGCTTGCAAAGCATGACCTCAGTCCTCTGAATTGTGTCTTAAATACCTCTGGTCTGTATTCTGCCCCTCAACAGTACAAGTTGTTGGATCTATATTTAGAGGTGTTTGGGAGCATTTTCTCTTCTCTTTTTGCAAAGTGCTTCTACCCTCCAATTATTTGTTTATAACAGTTACTCCCCTCCCGGCTTTTGCTCTGTGATGCGAGTGAGAGGCAAATGTGCTTTTGCACCTTGCAAGTGTCTCCCGCCTGAACCCCTGAACCAAAAGAGGATGTGGAACCCTTTGTAGAAAGTATATCTGGGTGCTGGCAAGATTTAAGGGGCAGGATATATGAGTCTACATGTGAGAAAATTGGAGCAAACAGCCAGAAAATGAAGGAAGATGATTTGAATCAAGGAAGGAATTGAGAGAGAGGATAACATATATAGACATCTATATCAAGATTTTTTTTCGGGCCCGGAGAGATAGCACAGCCGTGTTTGCCTTGCAAGCAGCCGATCCAGGACCAAAGGTGGTTGGTTCGAATCCCGGTGTCCCATATGGTCCCCCGTGCCTGCCAGGAGCTATTTCTGAGCAGATAGCCAGGAGTAACCCCTGAGCACTGCCGGGTGTGGCCCAAAAACCAAAACAAAAAAAGATTTTTTTTCTCAAATTAGGTAAATTAAACAAATTTTATTATTGGCGATAGTATAGTGGTAAGGCATTTGTCTTGCATGCGGCCAACACAGAACGGATCCTGGTTTGAATCCTGGCATCCCATATGATACCCGAGTCGCCAGGAGCGACTTCTGAGAGCAGAGTCAGGAGTAACCCCTGAGCGCTGCCGGGTGTGACCCAAAAACAAACAAAGAAACAAAAATTTTATTGTAGCATGGTGATTTACCAAGTTGTTTGTAATATAGTCCTTTCAGGCCTTAGATGTTCCAACACCAATCCCATCACCAGTGTGAAGTTCCCTTCACCTGTGTCCGCAATCTCCCACTCACCATCCTAGCATGCAGGCACAAATCAATTTGCTTGTTGATATTGTTGCAATTGCTTGTTGCAACACAAAGGCAAATAGAATTATTAAAACTTAAATCAACAAAGGCCAATTTGAAATTTGAAATAATTTATCTTTCCATGATGTTAGTCTGAGTCTAGGGATTTCCTGAGCTATGATTGGTACTGACTGAGCCTTCTTGTGTTACTGTTCAGGTTCACTAAGCTCTGTAACTTTCCCATCAGATTTCCTGTTGTACTACTGGGCTGTCACTACTATAAAAAAAACTGAGATGTCTCATGGCTGCTTGATGTTGCTTGGTCCTGGATCTACAGATCTGAAACAAAGGTTAAGTTGTGGAGCTGGACCTTTTCTGTGGGGGTGTGCAGGGTGTGTTGCTGGGCTGCTGTGGTTCATGAAAAAAGAGGAGTCTGCCTCCCACCCATTCTGAGGAGGCCCCAAAGGGATCAGTTCAGACAAGACTACCTGGGAAGAGTCAGAGGCCATTATTTCCTTTTGGAGCTTGGTGGAGGAGCTGGGTGGTTTTTCTGCTGGGAAGGTAACAGGTATGGGCTGTGGTTAACTTCTGAGGTTTCTGGTTCTGGGATTTGCCAGAAAGCTCTAGGGCCAGTAAATGGCTCAGAGTGCTAGAGCACATAGATTTTGCATGCTAAAGCCCCGGTGAAATCATCACCAGCAGTTATATACTGTGTTTATATAGTATAAAATAAAAAAAATATCCAGGGACTGGAGAGATAGCATGGAGGTAAGGTGTTTGCTTTGCATGCAGAAGGACGATGGTTCGAATCCCGGCATCCCATGTAGATGCCTCCGTAGAGCCTGCCAGGAGCAATTTCTGAGTGTAGAGCCAGGAGCAACCCTTGAGCGCTGCCAGGTGTGACCCAAAAACAAAAACAAATAATCAAACAATATGTGTGTGTGTTTGTGTATGTGTATTTCAGAGGCTGGAGAGGTGGCGCTAGAAGTAAGGTGTCTGCCTTGCACGCTAGCCTAGGATGGACCATGGTTCGATCCCCCAGCATCCCATATGGTCCCCCAAGCCAGGAGCGATTTCTGAGTGCATAGCCAGAAAGTTACTGAGCATCACCAGGTGTGGCCCAAAAGCCAAAAAAAAAAAAAAAAAAAAGATAGAGGTTACCATGAAGAGGAAGTCAGGGAACACCTTTGTTTGGGGTTAATAGCTGGGTATTATCTTATAATATAATACATAAAGAGAGTATATACAGCATATATATATTGACTGATATAGTATAGTGGGTAGGATTTTAGACTTGAGTTCAATCCCAGCACCCCATATAGTCCCCTCAGCACCACTAGGAGTGATACCTGAGTGTAGAGCCAGGAGTAAGTTCCTCCACCTCAGTGTCAAGATTTCTCCATCTGTTCCATGACCCCACCACCACCACTGCCTTCTTAATTCCCAGTTCTGTTCTTTCTGAGGGTTTATTTCCTCCAGGGATTGTCTGCTCCCCATCTTTTATTTCTTCTTTTTTTGTTTTTATTTGTTTGTTTGGGCCACACACAGCAGTGCTCAGGGGTTACCCTGGCTCTGCAGCCAGGAATTACTCCTGGCTGGTTTGAGGGATCTTTTGGGATGCTGGGGATGGAACTTGGGCTGGTCTCCTGCAAAGAAAGTGCTTTAACCCACTGTGCTATCACTTTGACCTGGGAACATGTTCCTTCGAGTGTCTCTTAGCTGCTGGCATTTGATTTCTAGACACTTCCTGCTCTTCTCTGTTTTTGGCTTCCAGACACTGAGACTCAGGGACAGCTTCTTTTTCCCATCCTTTTTTTTACAGCTCTCATCAGTGAGGTTTTAGCATGAGGGGGCCAATAGAACCCCATTAGTTCAGCAGCCACTCAGGACCCCTCCTGGGCAGGCTTTTCTCCAGCCAAGACTAATAAAGTAGATGAGAATAAGGTTGGAGGGTTGTAGAGATAGTACAATGATTACAGGGTTCACCTTGCTTTGCACTGAACCAGGTTCCATCCCTGGCATCTAATATGGTCCCTGGAACCAAGAGTAAGCCCTGAACAACACTGATGTGGAGAGAGAGTATGTGGGGGAGAGGGAGAGTGGCAAGGAGAAGGAGAAGAAGGGGAAGAGGGAGAGAGAGAAGAGAGAGAGAAAGAGAGAGAGAGAAATAAGTTGATCCTGAAGAGCACACCAGGTGGGTCCAGGGGTTTGGTTGGAGCTAGATTATGTCTCAGGAGTGAAGCTAAGAGTAGAACACTTTTTTGTTGTTGTTTTTGGGTCACACCTGGCAGTGCTCAGTGGCTACTCCTGGCTATGCACTCAGACATTGCTCCTGGCTTGGGGGACCATATGGGATGCTTGGGAGTCGAACTGAGGTCTGTCCTAGGTTAGCATGTGCAAGGCAAATGCCCTACCACTTGCACCATAGCTCCCGCCTCAGAGGGGAGGATTTAAGGAAAGGGGAAAGGACTGCTTTGCTCCTTCTCTCTATGCCCTGCAGTCTTCAAGAACTGGCTTCTTAGTGAGTGAGGAGAACATGCTGGGAAATATGGCATGGCCTCTTTGATGAACTTCCTTCTGACTCTGTGTTTAGGGACCACTCCTGGTGGTGCTTGGGGATCTTATGTGGTGCCAGGGATTCAACCTGGGTTGGCCATATGCAACAGGAAACACCCTACCCACTGTATTGTCTCTCTGGCCCCAAAACTTCTCTATTTTTTATTAGAGACATTGTATTATGAAAAACTTGGGGTATTCCTTTCCTATGTACCTCCAAAATTCAGATGCTTTTCATCTTAAGTCTACTATGTTTTTTTGGGGGGTGGGGTGGGCAGACCTGGCATTTCTCAGTGCTTACTCCTGGATCTGCACTCAGGACTTACTCCTAGTGGGCTTGGGGGACCAGGACCAAAGCCAGGTTGGCTGTGTGCAAGGTAAATACCCTTCATTCTGTATTATCTCTCCAGCCCCATGGTCTGCCTTGACTTTGACCACTGTAGTTTGAGAATCAAATCTGGATAGGGGGGTCCTTGATGGTGGAGGAAAATAATCAATCTGAATTATGAAAAGAATTTTGTTCTCTTGGCTCAGTACTACCATACTGGATTCTCCAAATATGCAGGTGTTAAAAATCACTATACTGACTCCAATTAAAACCACTGGCTCCGATTCCTTAATCTGAGATCAGAAAGCCACATCCCAGAGGGACCATACATAACCGTCAATATTTTTTCAAACTGACTTTCTCGTCAACAGTCTTTGGGCAAAACCTGAAACACCAACTCAAAGCAAAATCCCTAGGAATGAATAACCCCCCTCTGAACAGCAGAGGGCTCTTATATACATCACAAAACATTTTACCTGCTTGTAAAGAGCCTTCCAGTGCCAGTGGGAAGTGGCTCTCTAGGTCCACCTGCCCTCAGTGGTGGCGACTGACTTCCTGGCCACCTTCCACTTGCTCTTTCCGTTTCCCAGCTTTGTGGAAAGGAGCTAAAAGTTACTTTGGGGAAGTAACTTGGAGCAGGTACCCATGTAAAGCATTGTTTCCCTAGAACATCAACGGGAACTGTTGGAGCCAAGATAGGGAGACTCCAGAAAGTGCCTGGGGCCAGCAGAGGTTGTACACAGGCCCCTTGTCTGGGCCATGTATGCCTGGGGCGCTAGGTATTTCTGCAGGCCCAGTCCCTCCCTGGAATTTCAGGCTTGCATTTCCAATGCTCTGCTTGACAGGCATTTACAACTGCATTGGGCTGGAACAGAGCTTGCTGACCATTCCTTGTTTCCCAAAGAGGAAGAGCCCATGGTGTATCCTGGGTCTCCGTGATTTTCATCCCTGGATCTCTCTGGCAGCTGTTTTCTCCCTGCTCCAGTTTTGTCTGCTCCCCTCTCAAACACCGCATAGTGTCTTCTGCTGCTGGACTTTTGGGCTAGTCTCCTGCAGGAGCCTCCTCCTTGTCCTCCACTCTTGTCTTTTTGAACCATTTCTGCAGGCAGCATGTTCTTTAAGTACAAATAGCATGGTGTCATTTCGTGGCTTAAACCAGCCTTCTTCCACTCAAAGGCCTCTCCATTGCTCTGCCAACAGCCAAGATTAGACATTCAACAACCTTGCTTAGACATCCCCTCTGCCCCTGTTCCATGGACTCTGTATGTAGGTCTCTCTCTTTCTCTCTCTTTCTTGAAGGGGGAGAGCTCTAAATCATATCTAGCAGTACTAAGTAAGAATCTTTTCCTAGTTCTGTGCTCAGGCATCATACCAGGTGGTGTTTGGGAAGTCTGTTTATTGGACTAGAGATAGAACTAGGGTCAACCATACTCAAGGCAGGTGCAACCTTGGTACTATCTCTCTGACCCATAGCTTTCTTATTTATTTTGGGCCACGCCTGGACGTGCTCAAGGGTTACTCTGGGTTCTGTGTGTAGGAATTCCTCCTCACCAGGAATATGCTCAGGGGACCATATGGAATACTGGGAATCAAATACTTGTTGACAGTATCCAAAACAAACAAATGCCTTACTGGCTGTGCTATCACTCTGGCCCCCATAGCTTTTTTTGGAGGTTATTGTTTTGGGGCCAATACCCAGTGGTACTCAGTGGTATTCTTGACTCAGTGTTTGGGGATTAAGCTCAACGGTGCTCAGGGGATCAACCAGTGCTGGAGATTGAACCCTGGCATCCTGTATGTGCTTCAGCCCTTTGAGTCATTGTTCCAATTGTTTTCTCTCAGCATCTCATGATCCTTTGATGCATCTGATTCTCAACACCCTGGGAAGAATCTCTCTGCCCCAATCTTTTTTTTTTGTAATTTCTTTTTTGTTTTTTGTTTTTGGGCCACACCCGGTGGTGTTCAGGGGTTACTCCTGGCTGTCTGCTCAGAAATAGCTCCTGGCAGGCACCGGGGACCATATGGGACACCGGGATTCGAACCATCCACCTTTGGTTCTGGATCAGCTGCTTGCAAGGCAAACGCCACTGTGCTATCTCTCCGGGCCCTCTGCCCCAATCTTAAGTGATGAACATATCACATGGCATATCCTCTCCTGAATAAAACATTCACATTCAAATCCAATCAATCAG
This sequence comes from Suncus etruscus, assembly GCF_024139225.1. Classification (NCBI taxonomy): domain Eukaryota; kingdom Metazoa; phylum Chordata; class Mammalia; order Eulipotyphla; family Soricidae; genus Suncus; species Suncus etruscus. The sequence goes on along the minus strand of NC_064860.1, from coordinate 44,496,190 downwards.
GATTCGAATTGCATATTCCCATGCCCTGTATCACTAAAGTGGTGGACTAGACTTCTCAAGTTACAGAATGTAGGTAAAGTGTTTTCTTTCTAAAATTTGTTTTATTATATTTTTACACCCCAAGCTGTGCTCCAAGTTTACTCCTGGCTCTGTGCTCAGGGATTACATCTAGTAGATCGCAGGGAACTAGGTGGGGTGCTGGGTATTGAACCCAGGTCAAGTTCATGCAAGGCAATGCAGGGCATTGTATTATCTCTCCAGGCCCAAAGTGTTTTCTTTTTAAGGCAAAAGTGTTTAGTCAGGGAGATAACTCAAAGGACTGGAGCACATGCTTTGCATGGGTGAGTCCAGGCTCAATTCCCAGTACTGTCTTTCAGTACAGCCTGATAACCAGGGGTACCTCCTGAGCACTGCCCAAGTGTGATCAAAACCCCAAAGTTTGATAACAAAAGCATTATATTTTATGTAATGGATGATTCCTCCACAGTACCTGGGGAGACAGTACAGTAGGTAAGACACTTACTTGCCCTGCATGTGGCACACCTGGGTTTGGTCTTCTGAGCACTGCCAGAAGAGATTCCTGAGTGCAGAGCCAGGAATAACCCCTGAGCACTGCTACATGTGTCCCCCACTAAAAAATTCTCTATAATACTCTATAATTTTTTTTTTTTTTGGTTTTTGGGCCACACCCGGCAGTACTCAGGGGTTACTCCTGGCTGTCTGCTCAGAAATAGTTCCTGGCAAGCACGGGGGACCATATGGGACACCAGGATTCGAACCAACCACCTTTGGTCCTGGATCGGCTGATTGCAAGGCAAACACCGCTGTGCTCTCTCTCCGGGCCCTCTATAATACTTTTAATGTTGTTCCTAAAATAATTCTGAACATAAAACCAAAATCCATGCCAAAGGTGATTCTGATTGTGTTATTCAAGGAAATGACAAAATTGGTAATATTGCCAGTGTTGAATCAGATTTCACGTTAGAGCCAGCCCTGGCATGGTTTATGTGCTTGGACCTTTATATATTAACTGCAAATAATTATTGTGTGTTGGCTCTGCCAGATGTGGCGAATGTCAGCTCTCCCACAGTCATCCCACAGTCATGTGCCTGTGGCTTGCCTCCCCTCCCATCTCTACACAGTCCTCTATTAAAACATAATATAACTGGTAGGCATTTGCAAGGAACATTTTATTTTCTCTTTTGGAGTGTTTTCTTTTGGGAGGGTGACACACCTGGTGGTTTCAAGGACTTCTCCAAGCTCTCTGATCAGGAATCCCTCCTGATAGAGCTAAGGGGATCATTTTCAGTTCTGGGGATTGAACCAGTGTTGGTTGTGTAGAATAAAATAATTAAAAGGCCCTTTGGATGGAGCTGGATGGTAGTGGATGGAGATGGAGGCCTTTCTCCTTCAGCCTAGGACACATGGCTTCAACCAACATCAGCCGGAAGGTCTGCAAGTTCAGGAGAGCGGTGGGTAGAAAACTCACTCACAGGCAGGCTTCTTCAGGAGATAACATCTTTATTTTCCTTGACCAACATGTGTAGCCTATATCATAACCATTTACACTGGATTCCTATTCAGCCCTGCATTGTACCTTGTCCCTCAGAGATCTCCTCCTGCTTCCTCCTCCATCCTGCATCCATGTAAATTCCCTTTTGCTCCTGAGGCTAAACCTTTTGTAACCTCCCCAAGACCCCTCCCAGAAATAGAAGGGTCTTTTGGTAAGGTAATACGAAGAATGCAGAGTAGGGTTACATCTTCTCCCCCTTTTTAAAATAAAAACAAAAGAGCATAAGTTAGCCTTTGTTTTCCTGGCTTCCGCCTATAGCCAAAGGTCGGTAATATTTCCAAAGCAGCAAGGTTTAAAGTGAAAATTAACATATCAGCCTTTTTCAAAAACATAACTTTTCTTCAAAATACACCATACACCCGTAACTTAAAATTTTCTTAATGCTTTCTACCAAGCACTATCCTGGAACTTCCTAGTTCCTATACCTCTTAATGCTATTTAAAATCAAGCATTTTATCCTGGAACTTTCAAGTTCCTATTATGCCATTTACCCATTTTCCTGGAACTTTTATGTTCCTATTAATCTTTCTCTACACACAAAGTACAAAAGCATATATACAGAACATACATTTTGAAAACAGGCTAGTACATTAAAATACACAGTAAAACATTATGCCATTGGAAACATTAACTATGGAAAACAATAAAGCACATTTAAATAAGCAAGAAAATAACTTAGATAGATCAAGAGATACACCTGAAGCAAAGTTAGATGCAGGCTGTTTGAAATGAAATTTCTCAGTTGGGCTTCACTGTTATTTCTCCCCCTTTTTAAAATTTTTACACCGCTACCTAATTTTATTCCATCACCAACACCAATGGTCCAGACGTGTAAAATGTGTGGGCTTCCTATTTTATCCCTTCACCTAAGCCATTTGTCCAGATGCTGGTCTTCTCCCACGTGGCTTCACTTCTATGGGGTCCCAGCCCCCGCAGCTGAGTCCGTTTCTGCCGTTTCACTATCCTCTTTTATTTTTTTTTATTTTTAATTATGAGAACAAGGATGCAAAGAAAGAGGACAAGGTAAAGTTACAGTGGAAGGACAATACATAACATAATTCTCAGAAGTCCCCTTGCTGATATCCCAACTTTGAAATTTCATCCAAAGAACATTAAGATTGTAACACACTATAATATTTCTTAACAGCACACAGGCAATCTAAAGCCATAAAACTTACATAACTCCTTAAACATTACAGGCATAGCATTTTTTTACATTTCCATATTCATGCATATTAGCTTAAGTTAACCTCAAATCTTAACTGGGTTCTTTTTAAGGATTAGAATCAAAGGAGCACAGCAAAAATGGTGTTAGAGTGGCAATTGTTGTTTGCATAGGCCCACCAAAATATGAGGGACATGGAAAGAAATAACCTTGGCCTAAATACAAAAAGACCCGACCCCTGAAGGTTCCTGGCACAAGACCAACTCTAGGCTCCAGGCAAGCTAGATCGTCCAATCCAAGACATTGTCTGTAGTGCCAACACACTTATATTTTTCACACAGTCTCTGTTGTTGGTATCAAGCTTCTGTATTTAAGATCCTGGAATCTGTATATCCAACATTGAAGTCAGGATGTGGAGCGTCCTCTGGTTTCACCTTACAATCAAAGGGCAATGCAGGGAGCCCTGTCCTGTAAGCAAATCGTTGTTGTTGTTAAGTCTTCTCAGTGTTAATGGAAGTCTCTTTTGAGCAGGACAATGTCTGAGCAGTGTAGAGTCTTCCTTGGTAGAGGATTGCTTCCAGGTGATGCTATAGACCAGCCTGGATGTTTTGTGGATGGCTTCCCTGGTTCAGGGAAATGTCCTTTCTTCTGAGGTCTGTGCCAGGTCGTTATGTCAATGTTCAGGGTGTAAGGTCCCTTTGCACTATAAGATTTGTCTGTACCAATCTCTATTAGATAGGATCTTATTTATATGTATAGTATTTTCCCATTTTAATGTGCCTATGCAAAAAAGGAGCAATGCCACGTGGTGTTCTTGGCCCATAAGGGGGTGATAAGAACAATTATGGTTCAATCATAAGCATTAATCTGGGGGACTCTTTCACTAAGTTTCCTTGTTAAACAGCTCAAAAAGAGAAGATGAAAAGCGGTTAGAATCGTCACTATATAAGACAACATTTAGTAAGAATTATAGCTGTCAGAGAAAAAAAATATTCTAAAGAAATACGTGTCCATTTTATGTATCTTGAAAAAATTTGGGGTTGTTACACACAATACACGGCTTTGGTCTGTGATAAGGCTTGTACACTACTGATTAAAAAGAGTAATGTAGGGGGCCGGGCGGTGGCGCTAAAGGTAAGGTGCCTGCCTTGCCTGCGCTAACCTTGGACGGACCGCGGTTCGATCCCCCGGTGTCCCATATGGTCCCCCAAGCCAGGAGCAACTTCTGAGCACATAGCCAGGAGTAACCCCTGAGCGTTACTGGGTGTGGCCCAAAAACAAAAAAAAAAAAAAAAAAAAAAAAAAGAGTAATGTAGATTAGAGATGTTTGGGGGGGATAGAGAGTAAAGGAATAAAAAAGAGCTTTGTAGGGATGTGGGAAAGGGCACGATACAAAATAAAGATTCTGGATTCGTAAAACATAACATAACAGTAAGGAATACTCTTACTCTCTGTAGTTTTGGGATGCCTCTGTAGTTTTGGGATGCATAGGGCGGGATTTCTCCCCCCCTCCCCCCAGGGCCCGATTAACCAGGCGTGGCCCTGAAGACCCACCAGGTTTGGGGGGATCTTGGCCCCTGGTCTAGGAGTTCAGCCCAGGGGACCTGTGGCTAGCTGTCCTGCCCAGAGCCCCCACCATACCAGTCAAAGACCCAGAAATCCTGGCATGTGGAGTGGTCTGAGCCCAGCCGTGCCTCTGCAGTTTTGGGATGCATAGGGCGGGATTTCTCCCCCCCTCCCCCCAGGGCCCGATTAACCAGGCGTGGCCCTGAAGACCCACCAGGTTTGGGGGGATCTTGGCCCCCTGGTCTCGTTTCACTATCCTGATGTGGAGGGCGGGTCCCAGTAGGAGCCCGCTGCTTTGGGCCTGACCAGGAGCTTTCCGCCACTTATGCCCTCCGGGGCAGTTTTCTGGAAGCAGATTTTGCTGCTGCCGCTGCAGTTTCTCCACCGGGTGTATCTGGGTGTCCAAAGCTAAGGTCATCTAAGCCAAAGTCCGAAGTTTCAAAATTCAAAATCCAAGTTCGATCTGAAGGTCATGATTCAGAAAATCAGTCCATTTAGATGAACTTTTTCTTCCTGGTCTGTTTCCAATCAAAGCCATCCATCAATCTTTGAGGAGGCCGAGGTCTTTAGAAAAAGGATTTTTCTGCAACAAAGTCTCAGTCTTGGGCCTCGGATGGGGGTGATCCAAGTTTTCAACTTCCATGTTTCACTGGCCCTTCTGCCCCCAGAAAGGGTCTCGGCCATCTTTGAAAATGGCTCCGTGTGGTGGCCCAAAGTTTTGGGCTCACTCCAGCTGAAAAGAACCAAAATCAAGCACAAGAACAGAAATCTCACCATGATTGCTGTATTCTTTGGTCCAGAGTTCAGATCCATATTTAGGGTGCCATTTGTTGCCCCATTTGTTGGATCCTGTTTACTCCCTTGTTGACTGAGTATCCGCAAAGAGCTCCCAGAATGAGAAATTGATTCCCATCCTCCTGTCCCTTTTGGGGGAGATCTTGGTAATATTTATCCACAGCAAATAATCCACACAGACAGGAGGGTTAAGGGGTAAAAGGCTGAGTGAAGAGAGTCCTTTGTCAGCCTTTTGCTAGCTCCAAAACATACCTAGAGCCAGCATGCAAAACAAGCAGCTGTACTATTTCTTGGGCTTTATATAAAATATTTTATTTTATTTTATTTTATTTTATTTTATTTTATTTTATTTTATTGGTGTCCGGTGCTCAGGGATTACTCCTGACTTTCCACTAAGAAAACACACTTGGCAGGCTCGAGGGATGAGAGATCATATGGTATGCTGGAGAATCAAACCTGGGTTGGCCACATGCAAGGCAAATGCCTTATCTGCTGTGCTTTCACTCCAGCTACACTTTATTTTATTTATTTTTGGCTTGGGGCTAAACTCAGCAGGGCATATACCTGGCTCTACACTCAGGGATCACTCCAGGTGGGCTCAGGGCTGAACCTTATGAGTTTTAGGAGATGGAACTGGGTTGACCAGATGCCAGTTCCTATTCACTGTACTATTTTTTCAGCCTTATCTGGAATATTTTTTGTTTGTTTTTTTGTTTTTGGGCCATACCTCGTGGCACTCAGGGTTAACTCCTGGCTCTACACTCAGAAATCACTTGTGGCAGGCGGCACAGGGGACCATATGGGATGCCAGGATTCAAACTACCATCGGTTCAAATCAGCTGTGTGCAAGGCAAACACCCTACCACTGTACTATCTCTCTGGCCCATTACCTGAAACATTTTATGTGGTAGTTTGTGTCGGTCAGTTTCTTCTTGTGGACAGATAGATATATTCTCTTTCTCTCTCCTCTCCCATCCTTACCTCTCCTCTTCTCTTCCTTCCTCTCTTCTCCCCTCCTCTCCACGCTTCTCCTCTCCATTCTTCACTCTTCTTTTCTTTTCTCTTCTTTCCTTCCCCTTCCCTCTATTCCCTTCCCTCTTTCCCACTCCACTCCTCTCCCCTCTTCTCTCCTTTCTTCTCTTCTCTCCTTTCTTCTCTTCTCTTCTCTCCTCTTTTCTTTTCCCCTCCCATCCCTTCTTCTCTCCTCTCCTTTCCTCTTATTTCCTCAGGGAAAATATCAGCATTTGGATTTGAATATAATAGTCTATATATTTAACTTTTTTTTTTGTTTGTTTTTTTGGGTCACACCCAGCAGTACTCAGGGGTTACTCCTGGCTCTATGCTCAGAAATCGTCCCTGGCAGGCTCCAAGGACCATATGGAATGCTGGAATTCAAACCACCGTCTTTCTGCATGCAAGGCAAACACCTTACTCCATGCTATGTCTCCGGCCCCCATATATTTAACTTTTGAAGTGTATTTCATTTTGCTGTACTCTTGTTTCAAATGGTTCTTCTAAAATATAAAAATGAAATGAAGGAATCAGAGAGGTGTATCAGAGAGTTAAGGCACTGCTTCACATGTTTTAGAGCAGGATGTTGGGGACTCTCCATTTTTTATCATACCATCTGGGTTTCCATGGGCAAGTGACATAATCTCTTTCATATATCAGTAGACAGGGGTCATTAAAAACAACTGCAGAGATTGTTAGGAAGATAAAATAAATTAATATGTGTAAAGTATTAAAAAATCCAAGTAAAGAGAAATAAGATGTTTGTGTTAGCTACTGTAACCACCAGCAACCATTACAGAATTGCCTTGACCACAACTAGCACCATCATCACCATCAAACTGTCCTTATCACCACCATCATTACCATCACTGTCACCACCGTCACTACCACTGTTGTCACCACCATAACCACCGTCACCACTGTTCTTACCTTTCACCACCATCATTACTGTTGTGTTGTTACCACCACTATTACTACCACCATTACACCATGACCATCACTAGCATCGTCACCATCTTCATCACTATTACCATCACCATCATCACCATTATCACTGTCATTACCACCATCAATTAATATCGCCATAACTACAACCATTACCATCACCACCACAACCATTATTCTCATCTTCACCACCCTCATTATCACCATGACCATTCCACAACCACTATCATCACTATCATCACTGTCATCACATCATTATTATCTCCACTCATCACCACTATCAGCCTTTTCATTGACTTCATAAGTGTCATTGCCATTCTCCTCCTCCTCCCTATCAGCATCACCATCAGCAGAAGCCACCGCTTCCTCCTCTATCACTAGAAGGTCTTAGGGCAGCAGCTTGACTCATTCCCGTATGTTCTCTTCTTGAGTTAACTCAACCTCTGCTGAGTTTACTGCGTATGACCATCACCAGAGGGCAGGCTATGAAAGAAAAATGGAATTCAAGTTAATTTTGACATGATTTTAGAATTTTGGTGTAGCCTGTGTAAATCCTCCAGACTAGTCCCCCACATGTAGCCTTCTATGTCTACTGAGCCATTTTGTTTTTCCTCCTCTGTCACAGGAAATTTTCTTGATCAGTGAAAATTATATAGTTTTGAATATTTAAATCCAATGCTTTCTTCTTGGCTCTAAATTATGAAATGTTTTATGAAATATGAGTAAGAGGAGATTGATGTAAGTGAACTGTGATTTTTCTTTTCTTTGTTTTTTTTTTTTTTTGTGTGCATCTTTATTTTATTTTATTTTTTTTTGGTTTTTGGGCCACACCCGGCGGTGCTCAGGTGTTACTCCTGGCTGTCTGCTCAGAAATAGCTCCTGGCAGGCACAGGGGACCATATGGGACGCCGGATTCGAACCAACCACCTTAGGTCCTGGATTGGCTGCTTGCAAGGCAAACGCTGCTGTGCTATCTCTCCGGCTCCTCGTCTTTATTTTTTTAGTAACATTTTTGTTTTGGGGCTACATCCAGTGTTACTCAGGGTTTATTCCTGGATCTACACGCAAGGATCCCTCCTGGTAGAACTCAAAGGACCATGAGATGCCAGGGATCAAACCCAGGTGGGCAGCCTGTAAGGCAAACAATCTACCAGCTGTACTATAGCTCTTGGCCTTGCATCTCTTTTTTTGCCACACCTGGTGCTGCTAATGGATTACCCAGCTCTGCTGTACTTGGGGGCCATATGGAGCAGTCCAGATGCTCAGTCCACTGAGCTCTCTCTCCGCCCCTGAACATGCATGTTTGAACGCAGTTCAGGATTTAGGAGCTTCTGTGACCATCACTTTAACCCAGCCTTCCATGACAGTCTTATTACTTTCTAGAACGAAGCAGGAGACTGCCATGACAGCAATGAATCGTTTCAATTTTTTGACTTCTGCGGTTGCGAAAACCACTTCTCTGGTATATAAAGGAGCCGGAAAGTTAATTTCCTGGGAAATAAGAATACAGCCGGGTCCCAGCATTTCAGTGCCCAGGAGAGCTGAAATAAGCCCATTAATCAAAACTCCATGCACAACTGTCCTTCCAAACTTGGTGTGTTTTGCAAAATCTTCATTTAAGTGCCAAGGATTGACATCCCCCGTGAGCTCTGAGAAGGTGGCCACGTCCCTCTGTGTGTGAAGGCCCTGCTGAGCTCAGCCCGATCTCCGACTTTCACGTGCATGAGCCGAGAGTGTGGTGTGCTGAGGAGGCCTGCGTGCTTCCAGCAGACTCTCATCTGAAGCCTACCCGGCGAAACTACCGCGAACATCTTCACGTCAGCACCTCGAGCTCCACCAGCAGGAGCTGAGCTGACTTCAGTCTTATAACATTATACTCGCATCAGAAGGTAGAAGGTCTGAATCCGAAGAAACGGTTCAATCCAAGACCAGTTCCCTGCTATTACCAGTTAAGGCCAGGAGAAACGGAGACACTTGAATGACTCTGAAAGCACATTTCTTGCCTTTGTAAGATACTAGTAAGGTCAAAGAGCTCCACAATTTGACGAGACCACTGCTACAGATTCTCAAGATGGCTTCATAGGTGAGGGTAAGGCAGCCCCAACCTCGCCAAAAAGGTCCCTCAGGCTGAAATAAGCAGCTGTTTGAATTGTGTAACATGCAGTCCAACACCAGGCTCTTGAAATTCTAGGTAGAATTTCATGTAGTGGTAATCAGAGGAATTTTTGGAAACTATTCTTTCATATGTGGTGGCTGGGACTGACATTTTTCAATGCTGATCACACCTCAGCCATTGACTCAGCCCAGGAATGCAGCCCCAGAGGCTCCATCGAGCGAACTGTGATTTTTCTAGCCAAAACTATTTTAATTTTTGATTTTAGTATTCTTTATCTTTCTTTTTTTTTCCTTCAGTTTTTGGGTCACACCCGGCAGCACTCAGGGGCTACTCCTGGCTCTACGCTCAGAAATCGCCCCCAGCAGGCTCAGGGGACCATAAAGGATGCCAGGATTTGAACCATCGTCCTTCTGCATGCAAGGCAAATGCCCTACACTGTGCTATCTCTCGGGCCCCATATTTCTCTTTGTTAAAATTTTTTTTAGGGGCAGAGAGATGGTACAGTGGATTGGGCCTTTGCCTTTTATGTAGCTGACCTTGGATCAACCCCTGGCATCTGATATGGTCCCCAAATACCACCAAGAGTGTTCCCTGAGTGCAGAGCCAGGAGTGACCTGAGTGTAATTCAAAGAACAACAAAGATTTTTTATGGGTGTCAAAGTACAGCAGGTAGGATGTTTGCTTGGCACATGGCAGATGCAGGCCGAACCCCTGACTTCTGCTTCCCATACGATCCCCTGAGTCCTGCCAGAAGTAATCCTTGAACACTGAGCCTAAAAGTAAGCTCTGAGCACCTCTAGGTGTGGCCCAAAAACAAAACAAAACAAAATTATAATTTTTTGAATATATCCTGCCTAAGATTTATTTGTACAAATTTCACGGGAAGACTGTAGTCCCATGAAGATGGGGTAACCTGTCTTTTCATCCTCACATTAGCAGACAGGAGCCTTTATTCTGGAGCCTTTGTATGGAACCCAGGTACCACTGGAAGTTTGAGTTGGTGTTGAGTTGGTCTGAGCTTGATTTGAATCTTGGCTTTGGGCTGTCAGAGTCTGAGTTACTTGGCCATGTGGCCTGAGCACATTTCTCTGGCATAGGGCAACTGGTGCAGGCAAGATCACTGAGCCTGTGACTGTGCCTTTGGCCATTCTCATAGGAGAATAATTTAATGCATAGCAATCTAATTCTAGACCACTTTATAGTGGGCTGAGATCTCTTTATAGTGATATAATTCAGTTCTACTTTCTAGGGAACACAAATGTTTTTATAATACTGGCATAGACATGCACTCTTGAATGAGATTTAATTAACACCAAATGCAGCATTGGCATGATTGTGTCTTACTATAATTTTCATTGGCTTTGAATCCTAGCTGGAAAATAATCACATACCCTGAAATGACACAAGACTTCACTCTATGAGAATGTGACCAGGAGTTGCTTTACCCTTCCCATCTCCCCTGGCAGCCCTGGTCAATGGATTTGAGCTGAAACACCACCACTTAGCAGTGGACGCTGTTTTGATGTTGGAGTTTCACACTTGAAACACACTTGAGATCACTTGCTACTTACTGATATCTTCTACAATGCAGCCAGGTTGAACTACATAGATGTTAGCTCGTCATGTCATCTTTGAAACTCATTAAGACAAGTCAAGCATCTGGTCTTAAAAACTCCCTTCCTCAATTGGATTGAAGAAAAGATTAGAGACTTAAGTGGACTGATGTGCTACTCAATTCTTTCTTTTTTTGGGGGGAGGCAGACCTGGTGATGCTCAGGAGTTACTTCTGACTCTGCATTCAGCATTAATTCCTGGAGGTGCTTGGGGGACCATATTGGAAGCCCGGGATGGAACCCTACTTGGCTGTTTACAGGGAAAATGTTCTCCCTGCTGTACTAGCACTCAGACCCCTACCCAATTCTTAAATTGATTTTTTTTTGTTTTGTTTTTGAGTCACACCCAGCAGCGCTCAGGGGTTGCTGCTGGCTCTGTGCTCAGAAGTCGCTCCTGGCAGGCGTGGGGCACCATATGGTAAACTGAGAATCGAACCACCGTCTGTCCTGTGTTGGCTGCGTTCAAGGCCAATGCCCTACCACTGTACTCTCTATCTGGCCCTTAAGTTGATGTTCAACCCCTAAGAGACTAGTGTTTGGAGGTAACTAGGTCAGAGTGTGGGGCCTTTATAAAAGGGATTAGTGCCCTTCTATCAGACACTTTAGAGCAGCGTTTTTCAACTACTGTGCCTCGGCAGACTAGTGTATCGTGAAATATTGTCTGGTGTGCCATGGGAAAAATTCCAATTTCATCCGTAACATGCGGCTTCAGCTCACAAATAGACCAATCATTAGATTCTAATGATTTATTTCATAATAAAGTAATTAGAAAATAATTTCTTTGTGTTTATTTGATTCCTATTCAAGAGAATTACTTTATATATAGTCAATATAGGCACAGAGTTAAATTTTTTTTTAACATTTTCTAATGGTGGTGTGCCTCATGATTTTTTTCCATAAAAAAAGTGTGCCTTTGCACAAAAAGGTTGAAAAACACTGCTTTAGAGAACCCCTCTGCCTCAGAAAGATGGTGCAAAAGAATAGTTGTCTAGGAAGCAGGTTTTCAGCCAATGTGGGCAGGCTAGTGCCTTGATCTTGGACCTCCCGGCCTCTAGTACTATGAGAAATAAAATTTCAGCTGTTGGTAAGCCACCTGTCCCACACAGTATACTGATAGAGCAGCCTGAAAACAAAGATAAAGGCTTTATGCCCAAGTTTTCATGTCTTCTTTATCCATTCATCTGCCATTGGCTCTTGGCTTATTTCTAGAACTTTGTTGTTAGTAGTGTTGCCATGGACAGATATGTGCATGTATCTTTATGAATGAGTGTCTTTGTATTCTTGGGTTGATGCCCAAAAAAATGGATTTGAAGTATAATTATAGGATGATTCTAATACTTTTGTAACATGCTGAAAGTTAGGTCTCCCACACATATATTTCTCTCTCTCTCTCTTTTTTTTTTTTTTTTTTTTTACCTTTTTTATTTTTATTTTTTGTTTTTGGGCACACCTGGTAATGCTCAGGGATTCTTCTGGCTATGCACTCAAGAAATCGTTCCTGGTTTGGGGGACCATATAGGACACCGGGGGATTGAACCTAGGTCCATCCTGGGTCAGCCACGTGCAAGGCAAATGCCCTATTGCTGCGCTATTGCTCCGGCCCCTATATTTCTCTCTTTTGGGGTGGAGCATATCTGGCCGTGCTCAGGGTTTACTCCTAACTATATACTCAGAAATTACTCCTGGGGTTCCAGAGATCAATCCTGGGGCCATATGCAAGACAAGCGTCCTCCCCATTGTACTATCACTCTAGCCCCAGTTCATAGATCCAGATCATTATAATGATCATCCCGAGACCTACAGTCAGACAGACACAGGAGCCCCAAACTTGAGCTTCAGAGCGCTCTCTCTTCCTTGCGGGTTCACAATCTGTGGTATTTGCCCCACATCAAGCTTGTTGCTTCTGCACCCCACCATCAAGCCCCCACCCCTGTTTCCTGGATCCCCACAGGATGCATTTAACTAGGTGTGGGAGGGAGTCAAAAATAAAGAGAGGCTTGACTCCTGCCCAGAAGGAGCTTTTCATTTCGGAGGGGGGGTGGTGGAATGTTCCCACAGAACACAAACACGAATAACGCGGAAACAACCCTGCTGGAAAGTCAAAGCTGCCTGACTGACTTTGCGGCCAGGAACATATAGTGTGATTAAGTGACCACAAAATAACAGGATATGCCAGGACTTGCCCAGCAAACACTCGACTCCCCGCTCAGTGTTTTCCTGTCCCTTCTCCTTGACAACACTTGCCACCCCACCCGCCACCACCCCAACTGCTGTCTTAGATCACCACCCGGTGCTGGGTGCTGAAAGGTCAGGTCGTGCTGGAAGCCTGTGGGAAGAGGAAAGAGTGACAGAGGGGACATTGCTGCAACCAGTGTTTTCTGGCCTGGACACTGTCTCCTCTTCACTGTCCACTAGGTTGAGAGGCAGGGCAATGCTTCCTTCTAGAACTAACGGAGGGAGCCTGGGTCAAGCCTAAGGAAAAGAGCTGAAATTCAGGGAAGAGGGCAAGGTTGTCTAGAACGTGTGTGTGTGTGTGTGTGTGTGTGTGTGTGTGTGTGTGTGTGTGTGTGTGTGTGTGTGTGTGGTCGGAGGTAATTGGGCTTGTCAGAGATACTCTTAAATTCAATAGTTGGGGGGCTGAGAGATAGTACAGCTGGGAGTAGGCTGCTTGCCTTGTACCTGGCCGACTCATTTGGATTTCATTTCTCATTTGGATTTCATTTCATTTAGATAAAAAGCATTCCACAGGGTCCACTGAGCATCACCAAGTTGATTCCTGAGTGAAGAGCCAGGAGTAAATCCTGAGCACCACCCCAAACAAAGCAAAGCAAAATAAAAAATCATACTTCATATTTTATTTTGTCGCAAGTTATTTCTTGGAACATTTAGAAGGTGTTGGAAGGTTTCTGTTGGGGGGCACTCACAAATCCATGCATATTATTCTGGTGGTCCTCAAATCCAGAATTGTTGAATGGATCAGTTCAGCAAAAGGCACATGTGTAGTTGCATGTATGTTTGTTATATGACCCCTTGTGCAGCTATGTGCACACTTGTCAGTGGATGTGAGTGTGGGTTTGTGTGTGTCTCTTCAATACACCAAAGGTGTGTAGAGAAGAGTGTGAGTGGGACAATGCATTTGAGTGTGATTACTGAAGTGTGAGAATGTGCTGGTGAATGCCACCTGGTGCAGAGGTGACTGCTTCTAGTTAAAACTGTCGCAGAGGTATCCATGGGTACAAACATCTATTGCATCTGTACCAACAACACAAAAGAATCTTACACTTCTGAAGGGTGGAGGTGGGAAATGACTCTTACTGGGCTAAAATCAATGTTTCTATTGTAAATTCTTTTTTTTTTGTGGTCTTTTTTTTGGGGGGTGGGAGGGTTTCGGGCCACACCCGTTTGATGCTCAGGGGTTACTCCTGGCTAAGCACTCAGAAATTGCCCTTGGCTTGGGGGGACCGTGGTCCTTCCTTGGCTAGCGCTTGCAAGGCAGACAACTTACCTCCAGCACCACCTCACCAGCCCCCCTATTGTAAATTCTTTTTTTTTTTTTTTTTGAGGGGTCAGGAGGAATGCACACCTAGCATTGCTTAGGGCTTACTCCTGGCTCTACACTTTTTTTTTTCTTTTTGTTTTTTGGGTCACACCCAGCAGCGCTTAAGGGTTACTTTTGGCTCTACTCTCAGAAATTGTTCCTGGCAGGCTTGGGGGACCATATAGAATGCTGGGATTCAAACCACTGTCCTTCTGCATGCTATTTTTCTGGCCTCTGGCTCTACACTTTATGGCCATGCCTGAATAGGGTTGTTATTGTCTTTCACTGATGTTAGCTTTGCTTGGAGTAAAATAAGGAAACAGTTCAAAGATCCAGGTATAGTAATGCATGCAGCTCAATTTCTCTTAGTCAGAAACAATCAGATCTCCCCAATAATACACCTTTCTTCCACTTTTTGGGTTTTTTTTTTGTTTGTTTGTTTGGGGGCCACACCCCATGATGCTTACAGGTTACTTTTGGCTCTTGTGGTAAAGCTCGAGAGACTATATGGGATGTCAGGGAACAAACCTGAGTTGGATAATTGCAAGGCCAATATTCTACCCACTATATTACCTCTCCAACCACTTCCCACTATTTTTCTTTGGTGAGGGGTCTGTTTGCAAAGTCACTTTTGGATAAAAATGTATAATGTAGGGTTAATGAATTACATATGTGGACATTTTTTTTCCTTTGGAAAGTGGTTGATATATATATATATATATATATACATACATACATACATATATATATGGCAGATGTTAATGCTGATTAAAGAATAGCAAAAACAGAAATTAAATTTAAAAATAGAAGTATTTATACTCCAAAAAAAAAAAAAAAAAGAAAAAAGTATCTACATTCTTGATGCAGTATCTCGTGCTGAAGATCAAAACAAAATATTTAACACAATTTGCCACCAGGGGGCAGACTGATCCATCAAATAAAGACTAGGGCCACCTGCTTGCAAATTGGGCCTCAGAGCAAGAAAAAGTCAGATTAGCCTTGTTGAAGGGAAGTTCATGTCTTTGAGAGTTTGCTCGGGAATCTATTGGGCAGTCAGTGGGGTTTCTGGGAAGGAAACTGGCTGATAGTTATAAGGGTTGATACACCTTGTCTCCTGGTTCTTTGAACGCCTTTCTCTGTGGAGTGAGGATCCTTTGGTGAATTCCCTTTGGACACTGTTTTTTTGTTTTTGTTTTTGTTTTTGTTTTTGGGCCACACCCGTTTGACACTCAGGGGTTACTCCTGGCTATGTGCTCAGAAATCGCCCCTGGCTTGGGGGGACCATATGGGACACCGGGGGATCGAACCATGGTCCATCCTACACTAGCGCTTGCAAGGCAGACACCTTACCTCTAGCGCCACCTTCCTGGCCCCTCGACACTGTTTTAGATGCCTATCCCACACTTCCCCAAACCTCCTTGTTACTGATTTTCCAAGTTCAACTCTCCAGCCTGAGACATAGTCAACAGCCTAAGTATCTTAGAGCACTTTTTGATATGAGGACCACACCAACAGTGCTTAGGTCTTAAACCTAACTCGGGGATCACTCCTGGAGGTACTCAGGTTTTACTCCTAGCTCTGCACTCAGGGTTTACTCTTGACAGTGTCCAGGGGGACCATATATAGTGCCAGAGATTGAACCCGTGTTGGCAGTGTGCAAAGCAAAAGCCTTACTTGCTCTATCACTCTGGTCCTATTTATTTTTTGTTTATTTATTTGGGGGAGAGTCACGCCTAGCAGTGCTCAGGGATGACTCCTGGTGGGACTTAGGGTATGTATATTGTGCAGGGTCAGCACCTGGGTCGGCCACATGCAAGGCAAAAGCCCTTACCTACTTCATTACTGCTCCGGTCCCTTCATTTTCTAGTATAATAAAAACATTTTTTTGGTGGGTTTTGGGCCACACCCAGTTGAGCTCATAGTTGGGTTTGGGCTCACATCCAGTAGTGTTCAGGAGTGCTTGCAGAACCAGATGCAATACCAGGAATCAAACTAGGGTTGATTCAGTAAGAATCTGTGTGTGTGTGTGTGTGTGTGTGTGTGTGTGTGTGTGTGTGTGTGTGTTCCCCACACTTGGCTGTGCACAGGGCTTACTCCTGACTCTACTCTTCACTATTTGGGGTGCTGGAGATCAAATTTAGGTCAGCCATGAGCAAGGTAAGTGTCCTACCTGCTGTACTATCACTCTGGTCTCCATAGCACTTATTTTCTTGTTACCAGGGGGCACTGATGTCTTGACTTGTGCAGGACTCAAGAATCTACATTTTAGCAAACATCCTAGAGATACTCTGAGAAGGGTTGCTCCAGTCATTCAACATTGTCGACTGTAGTCCCAAGATATTTTTCAGGGGGCTAGAGATAGTATAGTGATTAGGATGGTTACATAGGTTGGGTTGGCTGCCAGTAGCTGGGAGAGAACCTTAGGTCTTCTGAGCATTGCTAGGGAAGCTTCCAAAAACAATAAAGACATTAGGGTCTGGAGTGATAGCACAGTGGGTAGGTCATTTGCCTTGCACATGACTAACCTAGGTTCAATCCCGGGCATTTCATATGGTCCCCCAAGCCTGCCAGGAGTAATTTCTGAATGCAGAGCCAGGGGTAACTCCTGAGTATAGCTGGGTGTGGCCCAAACACCAAAAACAAACAACTCCCCCAAAGCAAAACAAAACAAAACAACTCAGCAATGACTCTGGCCTTTGGAGACTAGAATCTTTTAGATGTCTTATTTTGTCTAAAAAGGTGGCATTGAAAGAGATAAAGTCGACCAGTGCTTCTTGGTTATCAAAATAGTCACTGCCCAGCCAGGATATGAAGACAAGATCTTTAGTTAGACTTAGGCTTGCCTTGTAGGTGTGAGATTGTGAGATTGATTCCCCGCCCCCCCCCCGCCCCCCCTCACATGCAAATTGTGATCCCAGTGCCAGTGCTGTTTTTGGTCTCCCCAGAGCCACATCAGAATTGCCATCTCCAGAGTACTGCAACCAAGTGTGCACACACCACAACATATGTGTATAATCCCTGGTCAAAAGATAAAGGAGAAAATGAGACATCTTTTCCCCCATGCAGCCCTGGTTAAAAAAAACAGACTTTTTTTCCTTTTTTTTTAAATTTTGAACAGCTATCTTGGGACAGAGCTGGGGAAGGTTGGTGAAGAGTCAAATTAGAAGTTACATAAAGATTACGGTGGAGGGTTGGGCAGTTTGGTGATTGTGACGTGTGGTGATTGTGTACATGGAAACCATAAGTATTGGGACTGAAGAGACAGACAGTTGAAAGGGTGCTTGTCTTGCACATGACTGAAGAAAATTCCTGAACACAAAGCCAGAAGTAACCCTTCAGGACTACCAGGTGTGCCCTCCAAATAACAAAACAAACAAACAAAGAGAAAACAAAAATAGAGACAGCCATGGGCAAGAGGAGAAGTTGGTTATTTTTGGGAAGAATCAATTACTGAGCAGGGTCACCTGGATATGGCACTGCAGATGTAAGAGGCAAGTGAGTGGATGGGGAAGTCTGGAACCAGATGGTCTCCAGGATCCAGCAGGGGAGAGGGAACCTGGGAGAGGAAGCAGCGTAGAGCAAGCAACATAGGACTAGCCAGGAAGAGCAAGCACCAGAGAGCGAGCATTCTTATTTGCATGAAGCGCACGTGGCTTCCTTGAGACTCGGCACTATTTCTTGAAACGCAGGTATTTTAAACCCAGAGAGGTTTTTTTCGCGATTCCTTTGCGTGTTGCTACAAGAAGTGTGACAAAGCTAAGCGGTTCTGCAAGCTTAAGTGGTAATGATTCTTCTACGCACCCACTTCTGAGTACAGCCTAATTAGCTCATGTTTGCAGAAGCCCGAGCTTGTGCAGCGCAGGCTTTTAAAAATAAGACGAAACCACAAATCCAACACCCATATGCAGCCCTACCGGCCCCATATTCTTCCCAATGCCCTTGAACTAGTTGGGGGCCTGCAGACCACAGTCAAGACCCAGAGGAGGTCACAGGGCGGCAGAGCGTGGACTGGCCTAGCTGCGTTGCAGGGGGGAAGTTTGGTCCACTTTCTACACCAAGGTGTTGTTTTTTTCTAGAAGGTTCTTGCTTCCCTCCTTTCTGTCTCTTTTCTGCTTGGTCTGTTCCTAGATCATGTTCCTATATTGCCTGTGCATCTTTTAAAAAAATTGTTTTAAATTATTTTAGGGTCACAACGGTGGCACTTAGGGTTACTCCTGGTTCTGCATTCAGAAATTACTCCTGGCAGACTGTAGGGATCCTATAGGATGCTGGGTATCGAACCTGGGTTGCCTGTGTACAAGGCAAACGCCCTACCTGGTTGTGCCATTGCTCCAGAAACTTGTTTATTAGTTTTGAATTTTTGGGCCACATCTGGCAGTGCTCAGGGGTTAGTTATTCCTGGCTCTGTGCTGAAAAATTGCTTCTGGCAGGCTAGGGGACCATATGGGATGCCAGGGATCAAAACCAATCCAGCCCTGGTCAGCCGTGTGCAAGGCAAACTTCCTACTGCTGTGAAATTGTTCTAGCCCTGCTTTTTTTTTTTTTTTTTAATACCTCACCTGATGATGCTTAGGGGTTCTTCCTGCTTTTGTGCTTTGGAATCACCCCTAGTGTGGGATCACTGCATATGGAATGCCAAGGATGGAGCCCAGGTCACCTGCAAAGCAAGTTCCTTACTTGCTGTACTATGGTTCTGCCCTTTCTATGCATCTTTTAGTTTAGTTTAGTTTAGTTTAGTTTTATTTGGGGCCACACTCAGCAGTGCTCAAGGGTTACTCTATTTTTTTTGCTTTTTGGCCACACCCAGTGATGCTTTGGGGTTACTCCTGGCTATGTGCTCAGAAATTGCTTCTGGGGCCGGAGAGATAGCATGGAGGTAAGGCATTTGCCTTTTATGCAGAAGATTAGTGGTTCAAATCCTGGCATCCCATATGGTCCCCAGAGCATGCCAGGAGTGATTTCTGAGCATAGAGCCAGGAGTAACCCCTGGGTGTGCCGGGTGTGACTCCCCCCCAAAAAAAAATTGCTTCTGGCTTGGGGGACCATAAGGGATACCAGGGGATCGAACCATGGTCCATCCTAGGTTAGCATGTACAAGGCAAACACTCTACCACTTGTGCCACTGCTCTGGCCCTGAAGGATTGATTATTCTTGACTCTGTGCTCAAGAATCACTCCTGAGGGTGCTCAGGGCACCATATGGGCTGCCAGGGATTGAACCCAGGTAGGCCACATGCAAGGCAAAGGCTTTCTCAGCTGTGCTATCTCTCTGGGCCCTTGTTTTGTTTTGTTTTGGGGACCACCCTGTTGGTGCTCCGGGCTTACTCCTGGCCCTGAGTCCAGGAACCACTTTTGGAGGGACTTGGGACCAAATGGAATGCAAGGATTGGACCCAGGTTGGCTGTGTGAAAGACAAGCACTGTACTATTGATCCAGCCCTGTTTTGTTTTGTTTTGTTTGGGGCCACACCTATTGGTATTTAGGGCTTACTCCTGCCTCTGTACTCCGGAATCACTTCTAGTGGTGCTAGGAGACCATATGAGATGCTGGTGATAGAAATCAGGCTGGTTGCTTGCAAGGCAAGCTCCCTCCCTTCTGTACTATCTGTCGGTCCCTCTATGCAATTTTTACCGATCAAATACATCATCTAATAGTACCTTATGGTGCCAGAACCACACATACCTTCCTTAGCTTGTTCTTTTTTTTTTTTTTTTTTTTTTTGGTTTTTGGGTCACACCCAGCGGTGCTCAGGGGTTACTCCTGGCTGTCTGCTCAGAAATAGCTCCTGGCAGGCACGGGGGACCATATGGGACACCAGGATTCGAACCTACCACCTTTGGTCCTGGATCGGCTGCTTGCAAGGCAAACGCCGCTGTGCTATCTCTCCGGGCCCTCCTTAGCTTGTTCTGATGACCCAATACCTCCATATTACCTTGAAACTACTGCACCCCAAAAATGCCTTTAACTTACCTAAGACCACGGGTTCACCTCATCTGCTCTAAATGTGCTCAGAACACTTAGATCTGCCTACCGTTGGGTGAGATCATGGAATGCAAAGCCTACAGCCTAATAAAGTGCTGAGTAGCTCGTGAAAATGATTGAATACTGCTCAGAAAGGGAAAAACAGGACAATTGCATGCATTGCCCCCATTCACATTCACTGGTAAAAGCTTTGAACTAAAATTAATTGCAGGATGATGGGAGAATGAGGCATCTCACTTGGCGAGCATCTCATGAGGGAGAGTCCAGATGCTGACAAGTCAACCCAGCCTCAGGTCATGTGCCTAGGAGGGGACCTACCTGGGACCAGAGTTTCTTTGGATCATTCTGGGTTGCAGCAAGCTCACCACGTAGATTTGGCTGAGTGAGAAGTCAGCAAAGATAATTTTACTGGGGCCTTTGGTAGCACCCAGGAGTCAAGACTGGACTTGCTGAATTAGAGTTCATGGGTCTTGAGAAAATCAATATGATGGCATACCCCATGCTTGCCATTACTGCTTTGCCATGGAAGGAAAGATCTTCAAACAGGGCTCACCAAATAGTACAAAGGTCTAAATGTCTTCAACTGGGGAGAAACCAGGAACAGGCGTGTCTGTCTACATACTTTCATGAGCTCATCCAAATCTGAATTTTGGGGGTTACAGATTCCTGGAGTGCCTCTCTGGATAGACTTTGACAAGTACTCTGTCACCCTTTCTATTGGTGCCTATTTATTGTACAACTGGACAGTCAGCCAGTATAGCTTTAGGAAAAGGGTTAGTTGAGGCTGGATAGATAGTCCAGTGGGTAAGGCATTTGCCTTGTACATGGATGGCCATCATTCAATCATGGGCATCCCATATGGTTCCCTGAACCTGACAGAAGTAAGTTCTGAGTACAGAGCTTGGAGTAAGCCCTGAGAACTGCCAGGTGTGTTTCTCCAAAATCAAACAAACAAGCAAGCAAACAAACAAACCAAAAAAAAAAAAAAGAGAAAGAAAGAAAGAAAGAAAGAAGAAAGAAAGAAAGAAAGAAAGAAAGAAAGAAAGGAAGGAAGAAAGAAAGGAAGAAAGAAAGAAAGGAAGAAAGAAAGAAAGAAAGAAAGAAAGAAAGAAAGAAAGAAAGAAAGAAAGAAAGAAAGAAAGAAAGAAAGAAAGAAAGAAAGAAAGAAAGAAAGAAAAGAAAAGGGCTGATGGATAGAGATGGGTCAAAGAGCTGGAGGAGTGTAGGTCTAGAGAGCTCTGGGCTCAGTTCCTGACACTGTACTCCATGGCTTCCTGAGAACTTCTGGGAGTGAACATGGTGGCCTCAGTACAACTGGGGAGGACCCAGTCCCCACCACAAAAAACTTACTTGTGAAAAGGAGTTAGGGATGTTTAAAGGCTGTTTATTTCTTTTCCACATACCGTCTTATTTATTTTGTTTGTTTGGGATTCACACCCAGCAATGCTCAGGACTTACTCCTGGCTCTGCACTCAAGAATTACTTGTGCCAAGTGCTCAGAGGACCATATGAGATCAAACCTGGGTCAGCCATATTTAAGGCAAAACCCACTGTACTATTGCTTTGGCCACCTCTTTCAGATGGGCCACCTGGGACCAAGTCCCTGATCACATGGAATTGGAAGCCAAGAAAATGTTGGTCATACCTAAAGGATAAATGGGCAACTTGGCATCTTGCTACTTTTTTCACTTTGCTATTGAGATAAGGGTCTCTCTTGATGGACCATAAGCCCCATTTGTGCAGATTCATCTTCCTTTCATCTCTCTGTCCTGAGTTTCTTTCTTTTTTTTTTTTTTTTTTGGTTTTTGGTTTTTGGGCCACACCCGGCGGTGCTCAGGGGTTACTCCTGGCTGTCTGCTCAGAAATAGCTACTGGCAGGCACGGGGGACCATATGGGACACCGAGATTTGAACCAACCACCTTTGGTCCTGGATCAGCTGCTCGCGAGGCAAACGCCGCATCTCACCGCTGTGCTATCTCTCCGGGCCCTGTCCTGAGTTTCTTTCTTTGCTCATGTTGCCAAAGAACCCACAGATGACCCTGTTTGGAAAGGGTCATGCAGTAACCCAAGTTATACATATTTTTCCTAGTCATGTTCACCTACTGATCTTCTGATAAGTATTACTTAGAGAGTAGGTCTGCATACTGGAGCATCTAAAACACCAAGTTCAGGGTACACAGAGATAGTACAAGGGTTAAGGCAATTGACTTGTACATTACAGACTCCAGTTTGATCCCCAGCATGGCCCATAATTCCCTCAGCGTGGCCAAGGAGTTTTTTCTGAAAATAGAGCCAGGAGTAAGGTCTGAACACAATCCAATCCCCTCAAATAAAAGCAAAACCTAAAAAAGCACTTCCCCAAAGCTCATCAAATAAATGAAGAGAGATAAATGGTTTTTATAAAGGGATTCATGAGTCAGGAAACATGCATTTCATTCAGCAAGCCCACAAGCACTGCATGATGCTGTATCAGAAGGAAGGTTTTCATAGTCAGAAAGAGATTGGGGAAGCAAAAAAAAAAGAAGAAGATTTCAGGCACACACACAGTCACCTTCCATTAGGAATATCAAGATGCAGATTTCCTGGCTAGTGCTGACCAGAAAACAATAGGTTGATTGGTTTAAAATTCCAAGTTGGGATGAGCTCCAAAAGAAAACAATAGGGGCTGGAGCGAGAGCACAGCAGTAGGGTGTTTGCCTTGCACACAGCTGATCCAGGATGGATGGTGGTTCAAATCCTGGTGTCCCATATGGTTCCCCAAGTCACTAGGTGTGGCCCAAAAACCAGAAACAAACAAACAAAAAACCCAAAACAACCAAACAAACAAACAAAAGAAAATAATAAGCTAGGGGCCAGAGCAATGCCTCAAGTGGTAGGGCATTTACCTTGCATGTGCTAACCTAGGACCAATCGGGTTCGATCCCCTGGTGTCCCATATGGTCCCCCAAGCCAAAAGCAATTCTTAGCGAATAGTCAGAAATACCCCCCCAAAAAAACAAAACCAAAAAAAAAAAAAAAAAAAAAAGAAATAACCCCTGATTACCTGGTGTGGTTCAACCTCCCCCCCCCCCAAATAATAATAATAAGCTCCAACTTTTCCCAGATATCTGGTCCAGGCTGATTCCTCTGGGGACCTTCTCAAAATGTTGGGTGGGGGAAGATTCCCCTTTTTTCCTAAACCACAGTAGCCCTCCACCACACCCTATACTCGCCCACAGAAACTGTCCAGCTCCTCAATCTAACCTTATCAAACTGCCAAGTCAGCAAATTTGTCCAGATCTATAGATCCTGGATTGATATCTCAAAATCTCCTAGTAGAGTTAGCCCAGTAGTATCTAAGGAAATCTGATGGGAAAGTTCCACAGAAATCTACCAAGTTCAGTGAGTGTAAACAATAATACACAAAGCTCAACTACACCAACCACAGCCCAGAAAATCCTCTAACACTGAGAATTTGAGGGAAAAGAAATTAGGTGAGTATGGAATAGAAGGGAAGAGAATCTTCTTGGAAGAAAGATGATGGGGGTCCTGCAGAAGCCATCAGCTCCAGTGGGCAAGCATGGCCAGGAGCTTCTCAGAGAAAAAGATCAGGGTTCCTGCCAGCCACTTGGGGAGAAGCATGCCTTATTTGAAAGCATATAAAGGGGTCCCAGTGGCCCTCAAACTTTTTAAACAGAGGGCTAGTTCACTGTCCCTCAGACTGTTGGAGGGCTGGACTATAGTAAAAACAAAACTATGAACAAATTCCTATGCACACTGCATATATCTTATTTTGAAGTGAAGAAACAAAATGAGAACAAATATATGGTCCGCCAACTGATTGGGAGAACTGGGTCAGAGCATGCGCAGTGGGCCAGTTGGAAGGAGCACTGTCGCTGGAAGTGCGTTATGACTTAAGAGTGGAAGAGCCCCCCTCTCCCCCTTTCCTCCGGATCTCCAGGTGGGTTTCTGGGAGGAGCTGATGGGGCACCCTGGGTTTTTCCCCACTCCCAGGCCGGGTCTGGGGACCGGCCTAGGTTGGGCTTAAATCCCTGTCCTTCAGGCTTGGGAGGGTCTCTCTCTCCCTTCCTGGAGCAGGATTTTTAGCAGCACGGGCGGGCAGCTGGCAGACCTCCGCATGTGCCAGCGGCCTTTTGGCCTGGCCTAGGGTAGGGGGGGCCCGGACCTGGGCCTGACCTGCTCCAGGGTTGGCTTATAGGGTGGCGTTTGATCTGGGTGGTGGCAGATAATTGCTCAGCTATACCCAGGCTGTCACTGGCAATTTCATACCAGTCTACATTTTGAAACCGCGCGGGGGTATGCTCCTCCCAACCACCAGTACCCCTGATTTACCCTTCTTACCTTCAGTAACAAACAGTTTTAATCTCTGTCCAAAGACATACAGTAGATCTTACAAATCTCAGAACTATTTAGAAGGACATAAATCGAACACATATTGAACACATATATATTTTGAATATTTTATGATTATTTTCTTTAACTGCTGTAACTCTCTATATATTCTTCTACCATCATTTTTCTTTTTTTTTTTTTTTTTTTTTTCATTTTTTTTTTTTTGTGTTTTTTTTTTGGGGTCACACCCGGCAGAGCTCAGGGGTTATTCCTGGATCCATGCTCAGAAATTGCTCCTGGCAGGCACGGGGGACCATATGGGACGCCAGGATTCGAACCGATGACCTTCTGCATGAAAGGCAAACGCCTTACCTTCATGCTATCTCTCTGGCCCCTACCATCATTTTTCTATCCACTTTTCATCTTGTCTTTTCTTTGTAAGCTGTATAGTAAGGATTGTTGGTGGAACTGTCCCTCAGTTTGATGCCTATGATTGAACTATGTCATGGAAATTGCTGGCCTTGTTCCTATTGCCTCCAAATGCACCAATAACGCTTCATGGCATTGATCCTTGTTTGCATAGACACATTAAAATGGGAAAACACTATACATACAGATTAGTTATTATCTAATAAATCTCATTACAATGTACCTTACACCCTGAACATTGATATAATGACCTGGCACAGGCCTCAGATGAATGGGCATTCTCCATTCACACTGGAACCAGGCACGCTATCTACGAAACATCCAAGGTCTTTTATAGCAACAGTTGGAAGCAGTCCTCTACCAGGAAAGACACTACCAAGGGTCTGACATCGACCTCCTAAAAAGACACCTCCGTTTACACTGAGAAGACGTGACAACAACAATGACCTGCTCTACAGGACATGGTTCTCTCTATTGCCCCTTAAGTGTGAGATGAAACGAGAGAATGCTCTGCATCATCCTGACTGCTATAGGAGACATGTAGACTCCAGGATCTTTAATACAGAAGCATGATACCAACAACAGAGACTATGTGAGGAATGGAGGTGTATTGCCACTACAGACGATGACTTGAATTGGACAAACTAGTTTGCCTGGAGCCTAGAGTCAGTCCTGTGCCAGGAAACTTCAGGGGTAGGGTCTCCATCTATTTAGACCATAATTTGTCTTTCCATGTCCCTTATGTTTTGGTGGGCCTATGCAAACAAATGCCACTTTAATATCGTTTTTTACTATGGTCCCTTGACTCCAATCCTTAAGAAAAACAACCCACTAAAACTTTTGAGGTTAATTTAAACTAGTAAGCATGTGCATGGATCTAGATAAATGTACTTTGCCCTCAATGTTTAAAGAGTTACATAAGTCTAATATCTTTAGATTATATGGTGTGCTGCTAAGAAATAATATGTACTACAACGGGGGATTTGAGGGACAAAGTAATTGTATGGTACATGGGTTCAGTTTTGTTTTTCTTAATGTTCTTTGGCTGAAAGTATAAGGCTGGGATATCATCGATGGGACTACTGAGAATCCTGTTTATGGGTGATTGGGCTTCCACTGTAACTTTACGCTGTCCTCTTTCTTTGCATCTTTGTTGTCATAATTAAAATAAAAAAAATTAAAAAAAAAAAAAAAAAAGAGTGGAAGAGCAGGGCCGGGCGGTGGCGCTGGAGGTAAGGTGCCTGCCTTGCCTGCGCTAGCCTAGGAAGGACCGCGGTTCGATCCCCCGGCGTCCCATATGGTCCCCCAAGAAGCCAGGAGCAACTTCTGAGCGCATAGCCAGGAGTAACCCCTGAGCGGCACAGGGTGTGGCCCAAAAACCAAAAAAAAAAAAAAAAAAAAAAAGAGTGGAAGAGCATGAGGTCTAGCAGAGGCAGAAATATGGAGGGAAGGACAAGAGAGAATTAAGAGGTTGAAAGGGAAGATATGAAGCATAGGGGTGGTGGAGTAGAAGGAAGAGATGAAGAGTTTGCCTTTAGAACTACAGAGTAGGGACATGCAAGTACTTTATTACAAAATTAGGCTCTTGGGAGATTGCAGCTCAAATCTGGGCAAATTGTAGTTTCCTGGGTAATTATGGTGTCTTTCTACTTTCTTTTGGGGGCCTGATTCCTGGAGGAGCCTGCTCTTTGTTTTAAGCTGTTCAACTCACTCGGTATCAAGTCTTTGATACCACAACTTTGATACCACATCTTTGCTTCTACAACTCCCCCAGACTCAAAACAAGAAGACTTCCCGGGTGGGTTTTAGAAGTCTTTACCTGGGGCCTGGGCACTGCAGATCTAAGAGGCTGCATTCTTGTTTTCTTGGCTCTGAAAATTCTCCTTGAGTAAGATCAGCTGGTCTTGTTCCACTTTCCATCATTCTGGAAATTTGCCTTGCATGATGTGCAAGAGGAACAGAGGGGAAATTCCCAGGAGGAAAAGACTTCCTGACTGGGGCCTGAGCTATGATTGGGCTCAGCAGCTCCAGGTGGGAGAGCAGGTGTGCAGGTGATGAAGTGGGAGGCAGCACTAATGGAGTCGCAAATAGGACCCCACGAGGGAATCAAAGGCGGGATTGTGCATGGAGCTTGGATTTGATCCTTTACCCTAAGGGGAACGAAGTGATTGAAGTCTCTAAAGGCTGGGAGAGATAGAATCTGTTTCTCTGTGTCTAATGAGCTCTTACCATATGCTAAGAGTCTATCAGGTTTTTTATACCCATGATCTCATTTCATCATTTCAGTGGTTTGTGGGAGTTGATCTCCATCTATCCATGCATCCATGCATACATACACCCACCCACCCATTCATCCATTCATCCATCCATCCATCCATTCATCTATCTATCCATCTATTCATAAATTCTTGAGACAGGAATGGTGACCGTGGGTATCTGAGTTTTCTATGGTCTCTAGATGCATCAATATTTTCAATAAAGAAAACTTTTTGTTTTTGGGGCACACCCAACAGTGCTCAGGGATTACTCATGACTCTGTTCTTCAGAAATCCTCTTCATGGCTAGGGGGGCTCTAGTGATGCTGGGGACTAAATACTGATGGGCTGAGAGCAAGGCCAGTGCCCTATCCCTTGTATTATGATTTCGATCCCTCAAGAATGAAATATTGAGGAGTAAAGAAGCTCAGACTCAGAGTTATAAAACAGAAAAGTTTACTGAAGAGAAGAGAAAGAAGCTCCCAAGCTTTCTATAGGACTAAGTTCAGCTGGTGATTTAGTGGGGATTTTATAGGAAAACATG
Organism: Suncus etruscus; assembly: GCF_024139225.1. Classification (NCBI taxonomy): domain Eukaryota; kingdom Metazoa; phylum Chordata; class Mammalia; order Eulipotyphla; family Soricidae; genus Suncus; species Suncus etruscus. The sequence goes on along the minus strand of NC_064860.1, from coordinate 44,468,326 downwards.
TCACTACCCATGAAGGTATGTCTCCATTTATTAAGGAAGCACGCACCAGACGTGACTTTTGGCTTTCCTGGTGCAATGCCTAATTTTCCTCCAAGAATTATCTGCCAGAAGGCCCGTTAGCAAAGTCAATCATTGACCCTTAGCATGGATTACTGGCTATAATTCTGACACGGTTGTGACATTACATTTTCTCTTTTCCTTTCATTTGATTTTTGTCTTCTTTTCTACTACAGAAATTTGGCCTTAGCCTTTCTACACTCACAAAGGAATTTCGGTACCAAAGAAAGCCCGCCAAAAAGCTCCCCATTGGCTAGTTTGTGACTCTTACTTCAAGTATAACCTGGCGCCAGCAGCTTGTTTTTCTGAGTCTAGCTCTATGGTAGTAAACAATTATTTCCGTCCCTCCAAATCCATTTTCCAGCCACTGCAAATACATTTCTTCCAAAACCTGTCTCTCTCCTCCTGTTTCTTGAAAAACCTGTGTTTTGCTTACCCAAAAACATCTTCAGCTCATGTTTCACATTACCTCTAGCAGGGCTCTTTCTCACCTATATCGGGAAGTCATTTGGATATGTAGATTCTAGGGTCTGGTACCATTGTGTTGTCCCTCCTGGCTATCCTCTGACCTTTGTTTTCCCTGAAGACACCTTGCATACCAGAATGTGCTTAAAATGTCATCGGCTGAAAAAGTAAAATTTGTCTCTCGTCTCATGGACGTGGGTCCCCATAAAATGTATTTTGTGTGGTCTCATTTATTTCATATTTCATATTTGTCTGCCTCGTGTACCCGCTCTCTCCTAGTGAGGTTTTATGACCCCACTAAGGTTTTGCTTAGGGACGCAAGTCGTCTGCAGCAAAAACAGTCTTGTGTTACTTTCAAGAGACAAGAATGCTACAGAGTGCAAGAATTTTAAAGAACAATATGGCTAGTTTAGAATCTTTTAGGTTCTCTCTTTGATCATTTTTTCTAGTTATCAGCCATTACTTCTTAGTTTCCTGCAAGCCTTAAGGCTGGGTCAGAATTTAAGATCTTGGAAAATTGTTTATTTCTTGTTCTCAAAAAGAGTTCAGGAATTTTCTGGAATGTCTAAAATATGGAATGGAGACATCTAAAATGGAATTGCTTACAGTAACTGGCAAGGGAATACTGAAGCTTCCTCTTTCTTTGACTCACCCACCCATCCAATAACCAATTACATCCAATAACATTCTAACCATTTACTATCCATGACCACATGTCTGTCATACTATTGGCATTCACCCATCCATCTAATTACCCAGCATTCTAACCATCCTACCATGCAACTATTTAACATTTTTTTGTTTGTTTTGTGGCCACACTAGTCTATGCTCAGGGCTTCTGGCTTTGCACTCATTCTTGGTGGACTCAGGGACCATATGGAATGCCAAGGATGGAACCTGGGTCAGCTACATGAAAAGCAAGTGCCCTCCCCACTGTAGTATTGTTTCAGTCCTATTCAACCATTTTAAAATACTGAAGACATCTTTGTGCTAGTTACTCATATTCTTTGGACAAAAATCAGAAATGGAAGGATCCTTCCTCCCAGAAGGTCAAGCTGCTCTGAGAGGCTATAACTGAAGTCTAGCTTTGGGGATTAAAGCTAAGGAACATCAGCTTCAGATCCAAGGAGTTCCCACTGAACTTGAGGATTTACTCTAACTCTGAGGTGTTTATTCTGGTGGTAGTTTGTGTGTGTGTTTGTGTGTGTGTGTGTGTTTGTGTGAATGGTGGATAAAGAAGTGGGAGAGAGCAATAAATTCTATGTAATCTAATACAATTTAAAACAATCATGGCTAAAGAAATATTTTATTTTATTTTATTTTTGGGTCACAGTGCTGCACAGGGGTTACTCCTGGCTCTATGCTCAGAAGTCACTCCTGGCAGGCTCTGGGGATCATATGAGATGCCGGGGATCAAACCTGGGTCAGTGTCGCGCAAGGCAAATACCCTGCCTGCTCTCTTATTGTTCTGGTCCCTTTTTGCTAAATACTCATATGCTGTGCTTTAGGAAAGTAGAAAAAGTTTTGGTCTGTGAGACGAACCAGATAAGGGTTGTCTGTGGAAAACCAGATAAAGGCTTCTAAAAATATTTTTGATGTCTTGGATGAGACACAAGAGATTACAGTAAAGTAAAGCTCCTTCATTTTCTGGCTGCCTCCTTCATCCTGTCTTTGAAAACAGCCATCATTTCTGGAGCTGTGGCAACTACTTTGTGACTAACAGGCAACAGACACAAACTTTTGTTTTTTTTTTAATGGAAAGAGCAAAGTGGAAAGAACTGATTTTTTGTTTGTTTGTTTTTTGGGCCACACTCGGTGACGCTCAGGGATTACTCCTGGCTATGAGCTCAGAAATTGCTCCTGGCTTGGGGGACCATACGGGATGCTGGGGATTGAGCCATATGGGATGCTGGGGATGCACCATCTTGGGCAGCTACGTGTAAGATAAACACCCTACAACTGTGTTATTGCTCTGGCCCCAAGAACTAATTTTTGATTAACTTAAACAACTAAACTTATGGCAACAAGGGTTTTATCCAGGCTTCTTGATATGTGAAACAAGTAAACCCTTAGGAATTTATATTTAATTTTACCTCCAGCAGACCATGTGCTGTTATAATAGATACCATGCTGAAGGGCAGGAAAAAACAGAGAACTTATCTGGGGTCTAGGGTGATGCATAGGGCTACCAGAAAAAAATATAATGTGTTATTTTCTCATTATTTCATGCTCTGGGAATCTTGAAGCCAGAGTTGTCACCTTTTTTTTTTTTTTTATTCTGATTTGAGAGACAGTGGAGAGAGGAGAGAGACAGAGAGAGGAGAGAAAGAGAGAGGGAAAAAGAGAGGAGATGGACCAGAGAGAAAGCACAGCAGTAGGGTCTTTGCCCTGCACGTAGCAGATCCCAGAGGACCTGGGTTTGATTCCCGGCAACCCATATGGTCCCTGGAGCATGTCAGGGGCAACTTCTGAGCACAGAGTTAGGAGTAACTCCTGAGCACAGTCCTGTGTGGCCCCCCCAAAGAAAAGAGAGAGGAGAGTAAAGAAAGAGAAAACAGAAAAAGAGGGCGGGGGAGATTGAGGGAGAGAGGAAGGGGGAGAGAGAAAGAGAGACGGAGGGAGAGAGAGGGAGTGGGAAGGAGAGAGGAGAGAGAGGAGAGGAGGGGTGAGAGAGAGGGGGGTGAGAGAGAGAGCACCTTTTATTTTCTATTTTTCCCTCTCCTTCGCCACTTATACTCTTTGAATAGTTCCATTTTCTATAGACCACCCAAAGCCCACACACTACAGGACTCTTAGTTTGGAATGAAGAAATTTCCCTTTTGTTGATTCTTGTTGTACCCTTGTCAATCTATCAAAATCGGCAGGGAAGAGGCAAAGACCTTAGCAATTTCCCTGTGTGCAGAAGGACTTTGTCATTTTCTGTAGAATCCTAGGGTGGGTGGGTGGGTGGGGGAAGTTGGTGACTTGGAAACTTACATGGTCAGTGAAGCAGAGAAATAAGTCCTTTGGCAGGAAATGTCATAAAAGAATTTGGAGCTGGGAGGAGGCCGTTGTAAAACTGAAATGACAATAGGAAAAAGGGCAGGGAATGCTGAAAGGGAGTCTTGTTTCTCTGTGCCTGCGTGCTACCACAGTTCTCAGGGTGTGCCCTATTCCTTGCCCCACCTACCCACATTTCCTATCAGAATCCCAGAGCTGGACTCTCGTCTTTTCTTATCCAGGAAAAGAAATTTCCGAGATACTGAATTATCATAAGTTTTATTTTTGATCTTTGGGCCACACCCAGAAATGCTCAGAGGTTACCCTTGCTCTACACTTAGAAATTATTGGGGTGGTCTTCAAGGGACCATATGGGATGCTGAGGATTGAACCCAAGTCAACTGCATGCAAGGCAAATGCCCTCCTTGTTGTACTATCTCTCTGGTCCCTGAATTATGATAACTTTCCATGTCAGGCACTTTGTTGCTTTGTAGACCATTGCTACCCTCATCTCCTGATTTCTACAAAACTAGAACAATTTGGTGACATTCCAGAGGGGGTAGTGCTTCTCCAGTCAGAATAGCATTGCAGTGGCCCCTGGATGGTTTAAGTGGACTCTGATTTTTCTTTTCTTTTCTTTTCTTTTCTTTTCTTTTCTTTTCTTTTCTTTTCTTTTCTTTTCTTTTCTTTCTCTCTTTCTTCTTTCTCCCTTTCTTCCTTCCTCTCTTCCTCTCTTCTTCCCTCCTTCCTTCCCTCCTTCCTTCCCTCCTTCCTTCCCTCCTTCCTTCCCTCCTTCCTTCCCTCCTTCCTTCCCTCCTTCCTTCCCTCCTTCCTTCCCTCCCTCCCTCCCTCCCTCCCTCCCTTCCCTTCCTTCCTTCCTTCCTTCCTTCCTTCCTTCCTTCCTTCCTTCCTTCCTTCCTTCCTTCCTTCCCTCCTCCTTCCTTCCTTCCCTCCTCCCTTCCTTCCCTCCCTCCCTCCCTCCCTTCCCTCCCTCCCTCCCTCCCTCCCTCCCTCCCTCCCTCCCTCCCTTCCTCCTTCCTCCTTCCTTCCTTCCTCCTTCCTCCTTCCTTCCTTCCTTCCTTCCTTCCTTCCTTCCTTCCTTCCTTCCTTCCTTCCTTCCTTCCTTCCTTCCTTCCTTCCCTCCCTCCCTCCCTCCCTTCCTTCCTTCCTTCTCTTCCTTCCTTCCTTTTTTTTTTTTTTTGGGTCACACCCGGCAGCACTTAGGGGTTCCTCCTGGCTCTATGCTCAGAAATCGCCCCTGGCAGGCACAGGGGACCATATGGGATGCCGGGATTCAAACCACTGTCCTTCTGCATAAAAGACAAACGCCTTACCTCCATGATATCTCTCTGGCCCCTCTTTCTTTTTCTTTCTTTTCTTTCCTTTCTTTCCTTTCCTTTCCTTCCTTTCCTTCTTCTCTCCTTCCTTTCCTTTTCCGCTCTTTCCTTCCTTTTCTTTTCCTCTCTTTCCTTCCTTTCCTTTTCCTCTCTTTCCTTCCTTTCCTTTTCCTCTCCTTCCTCCTTCCTTCCTCTCCTTCCTCCTTCTGTCCTCCTTCCTCCTTCCTTCCTCCTTTCGTCCTCCTTCCTTCCTCCCTCCTCCCTTCCTCCCTCCTTTCTCCCTCCTTCCTTCCTCCCTCCTTCCTCCCTCCCTCCTTCCTTCCTCTTCTTCTTCCCTCCTTCTTCCTTCCTCCTTCCTTCCTCCCTCCTCCCTTCCTCCCTCCTTTCTCCCTCCTTCCTTCCTCCCTCCTTCCTCCCTCCCTCCTTCCTTCCTCTTCTTCTTCCCTCCTTCTTCCTTCCTCCTTCCTTCCTCCTTCCTTCCTCCCTCCTCCCTTCCTCCTTCCTCCTTCCTTCCTCCTTTCGTCCTCCTTCCTTCCTCCCTCCTCCCTTCCTCCCTCCTTTCTCCCTCCTTCCTTCCTCCCTCCTTCCTCCCTCCCTCCTTCCTTCCTCTTCTTCTTCCTTCCTCCTTCCTTCCTCCTTCCTTCCTCCCTCCTCCCTTCCTCCTTCCTCCTCCCTTCCTCCCTTCCTCCTCCCTTCCTTTCTCCTTCCTTCCTCCCTCCCTCCTCCCTTCCTCCTTCCTCCTCCCTTCCTCCCTTCCTCCTCCCTTCCTTTCTCCTTCCTTCCTCCCTCCTTCCTCCCTTTCTCCTTCCTTCCTCCCTCCTTCCTCCCTTTCTCCTTCCTTCCTCCCTCCTTCCTCCCTCCTCCTCCTTCCTTCCTCCTTCCTTCCTCCCTCCTCCCTTCCTCCTTTCTCCTCCCTTCCTCCTCCCTTCCTTTCTCCCTCCTTCCTCCCTCCTTCCTCCCTTTCTCCTTCCTTCCTCCCTCCTTCCTCCCTTTCTCCTTCCTTCCTCCCTCCTTCCTCCCTTCTCCCTCTTCCTTCCTCCCTCCTCCCTCCCTCCTTCCTCCCTTTCTCCTTCCTTCCTCCCTCCTTCCTCCCTTCTCCCTCTTCCTTCCTCCCTCCTCCCTCCCTCCTTCCTTCCTTCCTCCCTCCTTTCTTCTTCCCTCCTTCCTTCCTCCCGCCTTCCTTCGTCCCTCTCCTTCCTTCCTCCCTCCTCCCTTCTTCCCTCCTCCTTTCCTCCTCCCTTCCTCCCTCCTTCCTTCCTCCCTCCTTCCTCCCTTCTTCCTTCCTCCCTCCTTCCTCCCTCCTTCCTTCCTTTCTTTTTCTCTTTCTTTATTTCTTTTTGTTTTTTTTTTTTGGCCACACCCAGTGACATTCAGGGGTTACACCTGGCTCTGCACTCAGAAATTGCTCTTGGTGTGGGGGACCACATGGGATACTGCTATTGGAACCACCATCTGTCCTGGATTGGCTGCGTGCCAGGTAAACACCCTACTGCTGTGCTCCAGCCCCTGGGTTCTTATTTCTTTATGGTCAGTGAATGAATTTAGGATACAATTTTTTTTTTTTTTTTGTGGTTTTTGGGTCACACCCGGCAGTGCTCAGGGGTTATTCCTGGCTCCAGGCTCAGAAATTGCTCCTGGCAGGCACGGGGGACCATATGGGACGCCGGGATTCGAACCGATGACCTCCTGCATGAAAGGCAAACGCCTTACCTCCATGCTATCTCTCCGGCCCCAGGATACAATTTTTGCCAATGAAATGAGAGGAAAAAACCTCATAGTGGTCTCCCAGAAATATTCCTTTGCTTTTGAAAACAATTTTTTTTTTTTTTTGGTTTTTGGGCCACACCCGTTTGACGCTCAGGGGTTACTCCTGGCTATGTGCTCAGAAATCGCCCCTGGCTTGGGGGGACCATATGGGATGCCGGGGGATCGAACCGCGGTCCGTTCCTTGGCTAGCGCTTGTAAGGCAGACACCTTACCTCTAGCGCCACCTTCCCGGCCCCTTTTGAAAACAATTTTACTGATGTCTGTGCATTAACAGTAATATTAAAGATCAAGGTTTATGTGTACAGCATTCAACACTACCCCCTTTCCCAGAAATTCTTCTCTCATTCCCCGCTCCCTCTTGTTCTAAGTTCCCCTTCCATTTCCTGCATTGTTAGGATCCGGAGTCAAAGGACAAGATCACACAATTAAAATAAAGCAAAGCAAAGCTTATTCCATCTACCAACAAGCTACAAACTGATAGATCAGAGCCACCTCCTGCAGGAGGCAACTCCACCTAGGGGTCACAAGCCAAGTTATGTAGGGCTAGCAGCAAAAAGTCTTGACTTTTTATTGGTTATTGTCTAGTAGGGTACTTCTAGATGTTTTATGTTTCATCATGTCTTTTTGTGACTAGATATCTAGGGTGGTATATTGTGGTTTATAGGCCTTGGGTCTGTGTCATTATTATTGGGATAGAAACTTAGCACTTACATGTCTTGTTAGCCTTAAATGGAAACTTACCTTTAAGTTGACAAAACAGAGTCCCTTCTGCTGCAGGCTTTACATGCACCTTCATTCTTCCCCTTTGGTTAACTCAGTTCAATGGAAACTTCTATTGCTCTTGGACATTTTTCATTCACTTGCTATGCTTCTTTATATCCTACTTGTGAGAGATTATTTTGTATCTGTCTCCTGAATGACTTTCATTAGCCCGATAGGCTCCAGTTCCATCAAGGTAGCAGCAAATTGCGTGATTTCATCATTTCTTACAGCTGAGTCATTTCTTTGCTTTTAAGAGAGGTAACTTTATTCCTTTCCAGCAGCTTCTGAGGATGTAGAGAGAGTGATGCCTGGAACTATGGCAGCCTTTTTTTGAGCCATGAATGGAATCGAGCCAGAGGATAAATCAGCATGCTAAGGACTCTCTCTCTCTCTCTCTCTCTGTCTCTCTCTCTGTCTCTCTCTCTGTCTCTCTCTCTGTCTCTCTCTCTCTCTCTCTCTCTCTCTCTCTCTCTCTCTCTCTCTCTCTCTCTCTCCCTCCCTCTCTCCCCTTTCTCCCCGCTCTCTCCTCTCTCTTTCACCCCCCCCCCCCACACTCCTCCACAAAACAAGCTTGGGTTCTTTACTTTTTTTTTTAGCAGCAATTCTTTTTCAATTATTACTTTTTTTCTTTTTTCTTTTTTTTGGTTTTTGGGTCACACCCAGTGATGCTCAGGGGTTAGTCCTGGCTATGTGCTCAGAAATTGCTCCTCGATTGGGGGACTATATGTGATGCTGGGGATAGAACCGAGGTCAGTCCTGGTTCAATCAAGTTCAAGACAAATGTCCTACCACTGCTCTATTGCTCCGACTCTTCAGTTATTTTTTCTTTTTTTTGGGGGTGGGGGTGGGGGCCAAACCCGGTGATGCATAGCCAGGGTTCACTCCTGCCAATTGTTCAGAAATTGTTCCTGACTCGAGGGATCATATAGAATGCCGGGGATTGAACCAAGGTCTGTTCTGGGTAGCCGCATGAAAGGCAAATGCCTTATCACTGTGCTATCGCTCCGACCCTCTTTTCAGTTATTAATTTATTATTATTGCTTTTAAGACTGAGGTTGAAAATGTACAACAAAATATACTAGATCTTGAGATTCATCCTGTCTTGTGGTATCAGAAAATAATAAGATTTAGGTTTACTCTGTGCTTGGGGCCTTCTCCTAGCTTCATCCTCTGGGGTTGCTAAGTGGTGTTGGGGTAAAACCTGGGCTTCCAGCAAGCAAAGCAAATGCACTTACCCTCTGAGCTACTCTTTGACCCTTCAAAAGATTATTTTCTAAATAAAAGAAATTCTGGGGCTGGAGAGATAACATGGAGGTAGGGTGTTTGCCTTGCATGTAGAAGGGGGGTGAATAGAATCCCAGCACCCAATATGGTCCTCTGAGCCTGCCATGAGCGATTTCTGAATATAGAGCCAGGAGTAACCCATGAGCGCTGCCGGATGAGACCAAAAACCAAAAAAAAAAAAAAAAAATTCTAATATTAAAGAATGGGAGAGGTCCCATTGTATATCCTACAGATATTAAAAAAAATATTAGGAACAAGTTTTGCAATGTAATTTATAACTTAGACAAAAATGATGCAGTTTTTAAAAGTCAGAAAATATAAAAACTTATCAAGGAAAAAATAACAAACTTCCTATTAAAATTTTTGTTTGGTTTTTGTTTGGTTTTTGGGTCACACCCAGGATTGGCTGTGTGCAAGGCAAACACCTTACCACTGTTCTATCTCTCCGAACTCCCCATTAAAAATTAATATCTAGTTTAAAACTTTCTCACAGGGAAGTATTTAAGCACAAATAATTTCATTGAGAAATTTTATCAATTGTTGTAGAAAAAACTTGCCAGTTCTACACAAAACCTTACAGAAAATTTAGGATAAAAGACTCTTTGTCTTGTTTTATAAGGTTATTGCTTTGGTATCAAAACCATAAGAAATCCTCATTCAAAAAAAAAAAATCTCTGTACCATTATGCTTCATGAATACTGATGTAAAAGCACTTGAAAAGTTTCAGGGCCCGAAGAGATAGCACAGTGGCGTTTGCCTTGCAAGCAGCCAATCCAGGACCAAAGGTGGTTGGTGTCCCATATGGTCCCCCCGTGCCTGCCAGGAGCTATTTCTGAGCAGACAGCCAGGAGTAACCCCTGAGCAATGCCGGGTGTGGCCCAAAAACAAAAACAAACAAAAAAAAATAGTTTTAGCAAATTGTACTATCTAGTATGTAAAAGTATGTAAAAGTCTATCATGATTAAATGAGGCTTATCCCAGAAATGCAAGGTGGAGTTAACATTTGAGATTCTCTCGAGTACTTTGCTTTTGTTTTGTTGTTTTTAGCTGGCTATATTCAAGGTTTACTCCTGGGTCTGCTCAGGGATTATTACTGGTAGGGCTCAGGGCAGTGTTTTTCAACCTTTATGTGCAAAGGCACACATTTTTCTTTTTTTTTTTTTTTTTGTTTGTTTTTTTTTGGGCCACACCCGGCGGTGCTCAGGGGTTACTCCTGGCTGTCTGCTCAGAAATAGCTCCTGGCAGGCACAGGGGACCATATGGGACACCGGGATTTGAACCAACCACCTTTGGTCCTGGATCAGCTGCTTGCAAGGCAAACACCACTGTGCTATCTCTCCAGGCCCCACATTTTTCATAAAAAAAAAATCAAGTGGCACTGCACCATTAGAAAATGTTAAAAAGGGCCCGGAGAGATAGCACAGTGGCGTTTGCCTTGCAAGCAGCCGATCCAGGACCAGAGGTGGTTGGTTCGAATCCCGGTGTCCCATATGGTCCCCCGTGCCTGCCAGGAGCTATTTCTGAGCAGACAGCCAGGAGTAATCCCTGAGCAACGCCGGGTGTGACCCAAAAACCAAAAAAAAAAAAAAAAAAAAAGAAAATGTTAAAAAAAAATTGAACTCTGTGCCTATATTGACTACATATAAAGAAAGTAATTCTCCTGAATAGGAATCAAATAAACACAAATAAATTATTTTATAATTACTTTATTATAATAAAGTATTTTATAATTGTTTACATTTCTGTTTACTTAGTGCGAATCCTGGGCCTGCTTGGCTGAACACAAGCTGATATTCTGGCAGGAATCAAAGAAAGACATACACACATAGCTCTTTGTCAACAGCTCTCAGTCTCTTTCTGTCTAAGTTTTTATAGTCTGTAACATGCACTTCAGCTCACAAATAGACCAATTTTGCCAAAGCTGTGTTACAGATGAAATTGGAATTTTTCCCATGGCACACCAGACAATATCTCATGGCACACTAGTGTGCTGAAGCACAGTGGTTGAAAAACTCTGGCTCAGGGGACCATATGAGGTACCAGGAATCAAACCTGGGTCAGCTATGTGCAAGACAGGTGCCCTATAGGCTGTACTATCTCTCCAGCCCATTGTATATTTCACTTTTTTCTGGACTCTTGCCTGTGAGTGATTTTTTAAAATTAATCTGTATCTCTCCCACTCATATCTATTCTGTGTACTTATCTTCTTTTGAGGGAGTATTTTGAATTTGTATATATCATTTTCCTTCCTTAGACAGATAATTTGATGTCATTGGCACAAGAAAATTCACTGAACATTGAGATGTAGGTGGCAAGAATTTCCATTTAAATCTAAAAATCACTGTGCCTTGAAAAAAATACTTAAAAAGCTCCTTATTTCCTAAAGAAAAAGAATAATTATGCACAAAAGAAATTCACTTAGAATTAATTCACTAGAAATGGAATTTAAAAAAAAAAGTAGGGTTGTTAATCTTTTTTTTGCCACACCCAAGTGATGCTCAGGGTTATTCCTCAATCTGATTTCAAAAATTACTCCTGGCAGTGCTGAGGGTACCATACGGGATGCTGGAGGTTGAATCAGGTCAGTCACATTCATGCAAGGCTGATATAAGGCAAGAACACCATCCACTGTACTATTGCTCCAACCCTCTATTAATAATTCCTGACGAACAGTAATTTTGGGATAGGGGATCAGGGGGATAGAATAATATGTAGAGTATTTACCTGGTATACAGCTGACTCAGGTTCAATCCCTGGCACCCCATATGGTCCTGCAAGCACTGCCAGGAGTAATTACTGAGTGCATCGGAGTAAGGAGTAACCCCTGTGCATTGCTGGGTGTGTCCCCCAAACAACAAACAAACAAATAACAAAAGATTTGTTATTTCTCTTCTGTCAGAATGACCTGCCTCAAAAAGGCAAGAAAAAAGACTGGAGCGATAGGACAGTGGGGGGGACACTTGCCTTGCCCTTGGTTAACCTGGATTATCTCTCCAGTATCTCATATGATCACCGATCACCATCAGGAGTGATTCCTGAGTGTAAATTCAGGAGTAACCCTGAGCATCTCTGAGAATGATTCTAAAACAAAACAAAAAAACAATGAAAAGGCAAGAAGCAATGGGTTGTTGACTGGAGTGTGGGAATTAAAAGCTTCATGTATTTAGGGGGAAAGCAATTGGTTGAAGCTCTATGGAAAACAGTAGAGAGAATTCCCAAAACATTAAAAAAAATTAAAAAAAAAGGATTTGTCATATGATTCAGCAATTCTACTCCTACTATTTTATCCAAAAAACACAAAACTCCATTCTGAAAAGTTGTTTGCATGCCCATGTTCATGGTGCTATCCATAATAGCCAAGTGCTAGAACATACTGAGTGCTCGAAGATAGATGAACAAATAAAGCAGTGAGTCTGTACACTCAGACTACAGACAAATGAAATCTTACTGTTCTAACAGTGTGAGTGTAACTGGAGGGTTGTGTGAAGAAAGACACATGGCAGGTGATCTCACTGTACACAGTGAGAAGCAAAATCTGGATCATACAAAACAGCAGGAACAAACTTGGACACTCAACTGCAGAAATATTACCCAGAGAGATAAGGGATGGAAAGGCCAAAGGTGAACCAGTCAACTACAGTGAAGGGATATGGGAGGTTTGATAGTGGTTGTAGAAGAGGTATGAAAGGGTTCGTCAAAATGCATCCATTCATGTCAACGAATGTTATCTCAGTGAAAGAGGAAAGTGTCTGTGTATAACTGCTAAAAAGTTAACTACTAAACATAACTATTAAATATAACTACTAAAAATTTAAAAGCTGATTGTTGATTGAAAACTTCTGACACAATGAAAACATCAATTAACAGGGGTCAGACTGATGGTACAGTGGGTAGGATGCTTCCTTTGCATGTGGCTGACCCAGTTCTCTCCCTGACATCTCATATTCTTTTTTTTTTTTTTTTTTGCTACACCTATTTGATGCTCAGGGGCTACTCCTGGCTAAGCGCTCAGAAATTGCCCCTGGCTTGGGGGGACCATATGGGACGCTGGGGGATAGAACCGTGGTCCTTCCTTGGCTAGCGCTTGCAAGGCAGACATCTTACCTCTAGCGCCACCTCGCCGGCCCCAACATCTCATATTCGGAGTACTACCAGGATTAATTACTTAGTGGAGAGCCAAGAGTAACCCTTGAGCATCACTGGGTGTGGCCCCCAAATGTTAATTAACAAACACACTTTATATGTTATATGTATGATATTTTGCATATTAACAGGGAAGCTAGAGAATAGAGTGTTATTAGGAAAATCGTAAGGAAGAGATAATACCCTTATTGTTCATGTGGGGTGGTGCTGGTGAATGAACTCATGGTGGGCACTTTGCCACCAAGCTTGGGTTTTTTGGGGGCACACCCCAAAAGCATTACTCAGAGCTTACTCCTGGCTCTATTCTTAGGAATTATTTCTAGTGGAACTCGGGTGACCATGTGGAGTACAGAGGATTAGACTGGGTTGACCACATATATGGCAAGTATCCCACCCTCTGTACTATCGATCTGGCCAGCGAGCTTATTTGTTTGTTTTCTAGATGAGGGGGAATTCCTGCCTGTGCTAGGGAGTTTCTCTCAGTTCTGTACTCCATGGTTGCCACAGTGATACTTAGGAAATCATGTCATGCCAGGAGTCAAAGCCAAGCCTCCTGCATGCAAAGTCTGCACTCATCCCATTGAGCTATCACTCCAGCCCCAATGCAATATGTTTAAGGGAGAATTTGACAAAGGGTCTCCCTAGGTATTCAATCATAATTTAATACTAATTTAATAATAGTTTTACTATTCCCACTGGACACACTGCCCACCAACTAAGTATTCTGGCATCTTCACTTACAGCACAGAAGAAACAATAAATTGGAAAATCAAGTGTTTTGATGCAAACCAAAGTAGCCACTAACACACTGTTAAGAATCATGAACAGCAGGACTAGAGCAGTATGGCAGGTAGGTGCTTTTCTTGCACAAAGCTGACCTAGGTTTCACCCGCAGCATCTCATAAGGTTCCCCAAACAATGACAGGAGTGATTCCTGAGTGCAGAGTCAAGAGTGAGCCCAGGGCACAGCTGGGCATAGCCCAAATTTAAAAGAATCATGAATATCAAAATATTAGACCTAAGTTTCAGACCTAGGGAAGTTGTGTCCTGGGGTCATAGAAGGGAGGAAATGCCATTAAGGAATCAGAGAGATAACAGTTAATAAGGCACTTGCCCTGCATGTGGCTGACCTAGGTTTTATCTGCAACATTCCATATGGTTCCCTGAGCTCTGACTGGAGTGATTTCTGGGTGCCCCACCAAGATCCCCCCAAATCTAACAAAACCAAAAAAGAAACAATACCATAAAACCGAAGAAGGCAAATTGGTACTACTGAGCAAAGACCAAGAATTAGTGATAAAACTTGAGCCAGAAATTTTTGAGTCCTCTTCTCTCTGGGCATCAACCCTAGCTTACATACATCAACTGGGCTTACAGATCCACCCCCTTTGGAACATGAATTTGCTAAGTTCACTTAGAAAGAGTTCCTTCACTCTAGATATCTTTCTGGCCTCCCTCCCTTGATTTCTAGACATGTTCTTTATCTTCCTTCTTTCCTAATCAAATACTTCACTTTATAACAAATAAAATGCTTCATGCCCATAATATTTGATAGTTCCGGTGTGCCTTCAACAATATTGTCCCTCCCCACTCATTTTCCCTCTACTGATACTATCCCTCTCCTTGGCTAGAAATTTCCATCTGCTTTTGATATATTTCCATTGGTCCCCTATTTCCTCTACTGAGATGGGTCCTCTTGCTAGGGCTCTACATCGTCTTCTTTAAGAAGCAGCAGAAGGGGCCGGGTAGGTGGCGCTGGAGGTAAGGTGTCTGCCTTGCAAGCGCTAGCCAAGGAACGGACCACGGTTCGATCCCCCGGAGTCCCATGTGGTCCCCCCAAGCCAGGGGCGATTTCTGAGCGCTTAGCCAGGAGTAACCCCTGAGCGTCAAACGGGTGTGGCCCAAAAACCAAAAAAAAAAAAAAAAAAAAAAAAAAAAAAAGAAGCAGCAGAAGATTATGGGTCCTTGAATAGTTAACAAGAAGTCCAACTGTGGCAGCAGCCTAAATGGAGAAGAGTCAGCTGTTTGCTCTGCTAGTCTGTTGTGTTTAGCTAGTCGCCTTTGCGATAGTGCTAATCAGAGAGAAGGAGCCAACAGGACTATTTGTATAAATACTAATAGTATAAATAGTATAAATAACTATTTATAGTAAAGGGAGGAGTAAGTTAACTGATGAATGTTCCAGGCTGAACCCGTAGGGGGTGCTGCCTCAGAGATGTGGGCTGGATCTCTAGCATGCTTTATCTAATCCAGTAAAATCAATGGTTGATTTTTCTCTGCTTCCATTTCCTTCCTTGTAGATGCTGCTGTGATAATCAGGGGTCCCAAGAAGGTTACATGTTGCATGAGGTTGAGTCCACTGCTGATATATCCAGGGTCCCCAAATATCTCCCAAATTGAGAGACCAACTCCCATTCTCTGGGAGACCTTGGCAATAATCGTCCGCAATAAATGATCCAAACAAAGAGGTTTTGGGGGACTAAAGGTTTGGTCAAAAAAGTCTAATCCTCCCTGGTTTGATCTCTCTCCTCTCCTGTCTCTCCTCTCTGTCTTTCTCTCTGTCTCTGTGTCTCTCTGTATCTCTGTCTTTCTCTCCTGTCTCTCCTGTCTTCTCCCTCTCTGTCTCTCTCTGTGTCTCTTTCTCTCTGTCCTTCTCTCTGTCTGTCTTCTCTTCTGTCTTTCTCCTCTATCTCTCTTTCTTTGTGTCTCTCTTTCTCTCTCTGCTCCCTCCGTGTGTCTCTTTTCTTCTGTGTCTCCCCCTGTGTCCTTCTGTGTGTCCTTTTGTTTCTGTGTCCCCCCCTTATTTCTCTCTTCTCCCCCTTTTATCCTCTCTGTCCAACTGCCTCTCTCCAACTCCCTCTCACCAACTGCCTCTGTCCAACTGCCTCTGTCCAACTGTCTCCTTTGGCCTCCCCTCCAAGCTCCTTTATTTCTACAGTTACACTTCTATGTCATGGTGTGCACAGATCTTGTTATGGGGCAAGTCAGGGTTGCCCACCCCCCTTTAAAAAAAAAAACCAACAACATGGTTAACTCCTCACACATACCCAGAAACTGCTCCCAAACAGTACAAACAGTAAAACTGTCCATATCGTGCTTGGTGCACGGGGCAACCCTGGGGACTGTGGGGGGTCTTACAAGGCATGTGGGTTCAACATCTCCTACTCTTAGCTGTATCCTGGCTCTGTTAAGATCTTTCCTTGGCCAGTTTTGGTTCTATGAGTTGTTTTGCTTTATTTTGATTTTGGACCACATCTGACAGTGCTCAGGAAATACTCTTGGTTCAGGAATTACTCCTGGGGGGCTTGGGGGAATCATGTGGGAGGCTAGGGTTAGAATCAGGTCGGCTGTGTGCAAGGCAAGTACCCTGTTCACTGTACTATCACTCTGGCCCCTATATTTTGCTTTCTAACTCATCTTTCCAACTGCCAATCCCTCTGATTCCAGTTCTTACTTTTTCCTGGCCTACTAGAATGGACACAAAGTCTTCTCATGAAGCCAGAGCCTTGGAATAAATTCTTAGGCAGGCAGTGTAGTAACCTCCCTGCATCCCTGGGGAGAAGGAAACAGTGGAAACCAGTTGGAACATTCAGTTTTGTCTTCTCTTGAGTCCTGGAGGAGTGCAACATTCCAAATGCCCGTACATCTCTCTTTCTCTCTCTTGCATTTGTTCCACCCGGGAGACCACACTTTAGAATCCACTGATGAATCAGCAACCAGTTGAGGAAGTGCAATTAGACCAGCTGGATATTTTTAGGGAAACAGGAACCCGAGGTTTAGCTTTTCAGTAACTCTTCCCTCCTGGGGAATGAATTTTAGTACTTCTTGAGTGAAAGATCTTTAGAGAATCTTATATGGATCGAATGGGAACGCATTCAGGTGAACTTTTCTCCTACTACCAGAGGTAGGTGGATTTGGGCATGAATTCAGTTACTCAGAAGTTTCAAGGCAGGTTTCTTTGCAGGTTTTTGGGTGTCTGTTACTTATGCTTTCAAGATGGCTCCACGACTCCAAATATTACATCTCCACTCAGAATAGCAAAGGGTGGGAGGAGCATCCTAAGGCTTAGAGCAAAGAAGATGTCAGTATTCCTAGAAGCCCACCCCAGTCTTTGCATTCTTTTCTGGCCATTGGTAGGTACAGAATCTGGACATTTAGAGAACAAAGTTGACTCCAACCAATTCTGACTCATTGCTTATTTCTGGACCCAATAATCTCTTAGATCCAACTGGGTTTCTCCCACCCAAGTAATAACCAGGCCTGACCTTGTTTAGCTTCTGATATCAGACAAGATTGGGTGCATTCAGGATGGTATGGCTGTAGACTCAATTGGGTTTCTTTGGACAAGGTAATTGGTATACTAATAGCGCATGTCCACATAGTTAATTTGTACTTCCTTGGTACTTTATACTTCTGTGGACTTGTTCTGATCTTTGGTCACCTAAGAAGAGCATCCAGCATCTCTTTCTTTATTGAGCTTATTCCTTGGTTAGGTATAATTTGAATCTCCAATAATATGGGGTCATCTAACAAGGGCCATAGTGGATGTTCTTTGTCACTTAGCTGGGAGAGTAGCTGCATCCCAAAAATATTAACAGTAACACTATTGTCATACAGTTACCTTATATAGAGTTTAAAAAAAAAGATGAGGTCATCTTCCAAGCTGACTAACTGGAAAGTTGCCTTTTTCATGAGAGTATTTTAAGAGAAGGCAGAAAGGCGGATGGCAGTTATTTTTTTTATTGGGTTTTTGTTGTTGTTATTTTTTGTTTATGTGTTTTGGGGCCACACTCAATGGTAGTGGGATCTATATGGGATGCCTGTGATTGAACGTGGTTCTGCGGGGCAGAAGGCAAATGCCCAACCTGCTGTCTTTTTTTTTTTTTTTTGGTTTTTGGTCCACACCCGGCAGTGCTCAGTGGTTACTCCTGGCTATCTGCTTAGAAATAGCTCCTGGCAGGCACCGGGGACCATATGGGATGCCGGGGTTTGAATCAACCACCTTAGGTCCAGGATTGGCTGTTTACAAGGCAAACACCTCTGTGCTATGTCTCCGGCCCCAACCAACCTGCTGTCTTATCACTCTGTCCAGAAAGCTGGTTTGTTGTAGAGAAAGCCAGGTGAGGACAAGTTTTTCTTTTTTTTTATAAACTTTGATTTAGTAAATATGTGAGATCATCTGGGGTGCTAGGGATTGAACCCAGAGAAACCACATGCTAGGCCACTCTAGTGGCCTACTGTACTATTGTTCCAGGCCTAAGGACACCTTGTTTGGTGGTCAACATATTCTAGCTAGGTTATGGGAGTTGTGTCTTTAAGATCCCAAGTTTGGGGCTGGTGAGGTGGCACTAGAGGTAAGGTGTCTGCTTTGCAAGTGCTAGCCAAGGAAGGACCTCAGTTTGGTCCCCCCAAACCAGGGGCAATTTCTGAGTGCTTAGCCAGGAGTAACCCCTGAGCATTAAAAAAAACAAACAAAAAAAACTAAGTTCACACTTCCATGAGATGATTCCCAATTATATCCTTAAATTTTTTGAAATTATAGCACTTTGATCTACCAAGTCATTCATAATAGTCATTTTTTATTTTTTTTTTGTGGTTTTTGGGTCACACCCGGCAGTGCTCAGGGATTATTCCTGGCTCCAGGCTCAGAAATTGTTCCTGGCAGGCACGGGGGACCATATGGGACGCCGGGATTCGAACCGATGACCTCCTGCATGAAAGGCAAACGCCTTTCCTCCATGCTATCTCTCCGGCCCCCATAATAGTCATTTTTGAGGTGTTAACTGTTCAAACACTAATCCTGCACCTGTGTGAATTTTCTTCCACCAATGTTCCCACCCACCACCCTAGTCTGCCCCATTTCAGGCACAATTTACTTTATATTGTTTTTTGTTTGTTTATTTGTTTAGGTTTTGGGTCACACCAGCAGTGCTCAGGGGTTACTCCTGGCTCTACACTCAGAAATCGCTCCTGGCAGGCTCGGGGGACCATATGGTATGCTGGGATTCGAACCACCATCCTTCTGCATGCAAGGCAAAACACCTTACCTCCATGCTATCTCTCCAGCCCTTACTTCATATTGTTTGTGACAACATAAAGGCAAATGGAATTCTCAAAACTTAGTTCAACAAGGGTCAATTAGAAATAATTGTTAGATCTTTACATGGCATTATTAAAGTCATTGTCTAAGGATTTACTGTGCTATGGTTGGTGCTAGTTGAGCTTTTATGTTACTGTTTAGGCTCACTGAGTTGGTGGATTTCTAGGGAACTTTCTGACCATATATTCTATGATCCTACTGAACTGACACTACTATACAATTTTGAGGTATCAGTCCAAGATTTATAGATCTAAAACAAATTTAGTGGCTTGGCAGTTTGATAAGGTCAAGTTGTGGAAATGCACTATTTCTGTGGGAGGATGAAAGGTGTAGCACTGGGATGCTGTGGTTCATGCAGAAAGGGAAGTCTGTCCCCACCCATTCTGAGAAGGCCCCAAAGAGATCAGTCCAGATCAGACTACTTGGGAAGAGTCAGAGGCCATTATTATTCTTTTGGTGCTTGGTAGAAGAGCTGAGCTATTTCTCTGATGAAAAGATGGTATGTCTCTAATTTTATCTTTTAAATGTTAAAAATAATTTCTCTTCTGCCCTTTAATGGAAAAAAATCCATGTTTCACAAAAGCATCTCATTAAGGTTTTCATCAGGGAAATATCTTTAAGAGAAAAAAAAAAAAACCCGAATCCCTCAACATAATGTTTGGGTAGATCTCAATCGCTAATTCATATTTCCAAATGTGAATGTAAATTAAAAGGCTAAATACTTGAAAGTCAAAAATATTCCATATTTGACATTAAAGTCAGTGAATTGATCACATTTGTGGAATGTAACTAGTAAAAGTGCTAATTTATGGCCAAGTACTTAAACAGGGAGACAGATGGAGAATCAAATGAGTTTTTCTCACATCCATATTTGCATATTGTTTCTGATGGTGCATATTCACATCATTCAATCCAG